>NC_056743.1:938891638-939101638 GCF_019279795.1 Protopterus annectens
AATCTCTTTAATGAAGAACTAGCCCATTCCATTTCTTCTATTTTATCCAAAATCCTTTTTCTTTGACAAACAGTAAAGCAGAGTCTAAATCATCGAAGACCTTAGGACCATCAGGAAGGAAGATTTTAAGTTTGGCAGGAAACAGAAGGTATGTTTTAAACTGTGCTTTTTTAAGCTCCCTTATTAGTGGCAGAAAACTTTTCTTTTAGCAATTACCATGGAAGAATAGTCATTGTCAAAACGCACAGTTGTCTCATTAAACTTAACAGGAGCTTTAGCCCAAGCAGATTTAAGAACCATCTCTTTATCAAAAGATGATAGAAATCTAACTATTACTGATCTAGGATAGTTTTTGTTAGAGTTAGTATTAGCTATAGATCTATGTGCTCTTTCGATACCAAAAGAGAATGCTTCTGGTAAATCTAAAGTTTTAGGGAGCCATGTTGTTAAAAAAGAAGTAATATTGTTACTTTCAATATTTTCTGGCAGTCCAAAAATCCTAATGTTATTGCGCCTAGATCTATTTTCCAGGTCATCCAGCTTTGTTTGTAAATGTGTATTTTGTTTCAGCAGAAACTCAATGTTGATTTCCTGTTCTTGTATTTTATTTTCCATGTCATTCACAGCTTCTTCTATGCCTGTCATCTGGATCTTCTGTTGTTGCAGGTCCATATGTAACAAGTCTATTTGTTTTGTAGTTTTTTCTATGAAAGTGTCTATTTTAGTATCCATTTTATCCATCTTAGCAGTAAGTTGCTGGACTATAATTATCAGAGACTGAAGTTCTTTCTTGATGCTGGAGTCTTGAGAATTTGTCTTACTGGAACTCATTTCAGACTGATAAACTGACAGGAAAATTTCCAAAGTAATTTCTGACAGGAATATTATTAAGATTTCCTTTCTTTTTTAGATATAGTTCAAGAACTATATAAAACAAACATATTTAGAAAGAAAATTACTTCAAGAATTATTTTTTTAAGTAATTAATTCCTGTCAATGTAATGAAATTGGTGGAGCTGAAGAAATCTGCTGCTATCCTGTGTTCATCCTTGGCCACGCCCCCCATTTTCTCCAGTTTTTGATGACTGTCTTCACTGCGTTCCATGGTATATTCAATGATGTGGTTCTCCTGAGTGATACCTTTCAACAATGAGATCTCTTTGATGCTTTGTAAGCTCTCTGTGAACCATGGCTTTTGTGTAGCAGGCAACTGAGTAAATGTCAAGAAAATCCTACTAGGACAGCTGAACTTTATTTGGGTATAATCAGAGTCTCTTTAATTGATGGCAGGTGTGCACCCAAGAAGACTGAATGCTGTAATTAAATCAAAAGTTGCTTCAACAAAGTATTAGTTTAAGGGTGTGCACACAACAATCAGGTTTAGTAGACATGATCTACCTTTTACAAACCCAAACTGAGTGGGGTCCAGGGTTTGGAGGTTACCTATGTCTTTGTTTATAAGCTCCAAGATGATACATTCCATGGCCTTGCAGACCATGCTCGTCAGGCTAATGGGGCGGTAGTTTCCGTGGTCCATGGTGGCATCCCCTTTGTGGAGTAGGATAACTGTCGCTGTGTGTCATTCAGTAGGCACATAGCATGAGGTGAGGCTATGATTGAACATGGTACTCAGGTGGGGTGCCAGCTCATTCTGTAGTTCATGCAGTACGCAGCCTGGGATGTTGTCTGGTCCCAACAGCCTTCTTATAGCTACTTTATACCTTCTTTTACATGGAAGACCTGTGGAGAGAATGTTTGTTAATACTACTTGACTGTTTCTACACGTTTTCACAAAATCCTGGTTGAAATTATGCATACAGCTTACTACCACTTCCGGGATTCGAACCGTGGCTGTTTCTGCTAAAAATATAACAAGTGTGTGTTTCATCAGAGGGAGCTATTGAGAAACTGCAGGCACTTTCAAGCTGATAAACAAACTACAGTGTTGTCAGTTATGAAAAGCACACCAAAATATTATCTGGGGAAGGCAGAACTCACCGCTCTAAGTTGATGGCTATCACTGTAGTCTTCTTTAGGAATGTATGTGTCTGCGAGGCTGCCAAATGGTCATCCATCTACAGTTTCTCAAACCATTACATACTGTATGTTTAGCCTAGGTGTGGGTAGTTTTGTTTACAGATGTCTTTCAAGGAATGCTACAAGTCATTTACTCTTTGGCAGTCTATGAGCCTGTATTCTGCAACTGGATTTAACATGAATGTATTTATTTAGCTTTTTAAAGTGGAAAAAACTTTGCACTGCAATGATACTTAGAGGGTTCTAAAATATTATTTTAAGGGATAAACCTATTAGGCAGATAGATCAATTGTTTCATTCATGAAGGATAAAAAGGGCAATCCACTATTCAAGCAGACCCCTTCTAAATGGTTAACTAACTGCATTTTGTGTTACAAAAAGTACAAGATATTATCTGAGGAGTTAATTACTCACCGTAGCAAGTCAGCAGCTACGACTCCAACCTTTTTCAGGTCCATATCTATGATCTGCTACATGTTCACCCAGCCACAGTTTCTCTAAACATTATATACTGGATGTCTAGTCTACAAGCCTTTTGCTATTGTGGTATTGCAAGAAACATTATAAACCTGCTACCCCTTTTAGATGTTATAAGCTACACATAGTGTAATGTTGTGGCAATGTTCCTTATGCTATACACTGTTGTATGTTGTTTGTTTCTTCAGAATTCATACAACCTCTGAGTTTCATACTTAGTTTTTTTGGTTGCTGGCTCTTAAATTGGAATATATTTTGGTTAATTAAATTTGTTATGAACATTAGCAGCTTATTCACATAACAAACACTAGTTCAATAATTATTTATATGGTGCTTGAGGGTCTTTTTTGTTTATATAGATGAATAGATAGATAAGGTAGACAAATAGATAATAGATAATAAATAATAGATACAGCTGTAGACACAGATATATGTGAGTATATTAGCTTTTGTGGAAAAGTGTTCAAACCCATTCCATTAAAAAAGTACATCAATGGAATACATCGCAAAAAAAAATGTTTTTGCGGGGGGAGCAATCTCAGCCTGCACCCCCCCCCATGTGAGAGACTGCACACACACACACACCCCACAGTCATACTAATCTCTCTCTCTCTCTCTCTCTGGATGTGTGTGTGTGTGTGTGTGTGTGTGTGTGTGTGTGTGTGTGTGTGTGTGTGTGTGTGTGTGTGTGTATATATGCATACATACATACACACGCATACCAACTTTGAGATTACACAAAAATGGGAAAGTGATGTTTGTTTATCTCGCAGCAAAACAGTCATACAGCACTCAAAGATTTGTACAAAGGGAATTGACTAGAAGCTGACAATTTTCCTTTCAATGAGCACATTGTACAATATATGAAATCCATATATATATATATATATATATATATATATATATATATATATATATATATATATACAGAGAGAGTGAGTGATAAATATAAACATTCAACAGATAATCATTTTCCCAGTGCATGCATGTTACAAGTCACATTCACTTTCCATCAATACTAACAGTATGGCACAAACAACAAACATTCCTATAAATATCCTTGGCAATATCCTATTTAAATATACATTTTCTAAAGGCCAGTCGTCTACATAAACACATATGGAAGCCATATCCATATTCTTAATTTATTACTCTCATTTGTATCTTATAGAAAGAAAATGAATGCACAAGAAACACATCACAACCCCATAAATACCTGCCTCGCACTGTACAACATGAGATTTATCAGTACATTACTGTTATTCTGGCAAGACTACAACATGAGTATAGTACAACAGATAATAGTACATGCTGTTGCATAACATGGATGCAGCAGGGATTTACAGTAAGGTTATAGCCTGTATTACAGGTGTATGCTGCACCTGGTATCATGCAGCATGATTACAGCTGGGATGCACAGTGAGGGTTAAGCAGTCTACAGCCTACTTCCTGTACTTCAGGTATCTGCTGCACCAGGTGAGGTTTAAACAGTCTATAATCTGTACTTCAGGCATGTATCACAGCTGGCGTTGAACAATATGGCCACAGTAGGGATGGACAGTAAAGTTTAAGCTGTCTGCACTCTGTATTGCAGGTGTATACTGCACCTGACATCATGCAGCATTGTAGCAGTCAGAATGGAGAGTGAGGTTTAGTCAGTCCACAGTCTCTATTGTAGGAGTATACCATGTTTGGAATCATGTAATTTGGTCACAATAGGGGAGTACAATCAGGTTTTGGTAGTATAAAACCTGGCTTTACTAAGGATCTGCAGTGATGTACTACCACCCTATAGTATGGACAATAAGAATGCACCACACAAGACATAACTAAATGGGCAGCATTATAAATATACAGAGAAGGTCAGACAGCTATCAATGTCTGCTATACAGATAAACTTGCCATTTCATGAAAATCTATGACTAGCCATACACAGATGAGGAGCTTGCCATAACAAACATAATGTTACAGTTATGAGGCACTTTTTTTGCTGCGACTTGCTACAGAAGGGCACACACCACATTTATTTACAAATTATGGTATTTTGCTAGTGTTTTCTGAGGTGCTGCTCCACTCCAGGAAAACATACCTATTGGCTCCACTGCCCTCTTATGCTGAAACAGAAAAAAGCTGTCAGCACTCATATACCACATCTAGTTAAGTCATAAAATTGGTTGCCTGGTGACAGTACTCACCTAGAGCTTGAGCTGGATGTTGTCGCCTTGTCTCAATTAATCTCTACAGTATCTCCTGCTGTCTCCCAACAGGTCAGACCACTTATGCAAACTCTTTTCCTCATTTCTGGGGCAGCCACTATGAGCTGTTTTGGTCTGAAATGTCCTTCCCTTGAGTAGGCATCATATAGTGATACCTGTCCATTTAAGATGTCTATATAAGGTAAGAATACCTCACAAAAACATCACATCTCCTTCTTCCCCCTTATTGGTGCTCCTAGAAATTGCCCCAACTTGTTGATTAAGATACTGGAGAATGTGATGAATATAGTAACATCTGAAAAACATTACAGGATTGGAGACAAAGCTGTCACTCTTGTACTGTAGGCCTTGACAACCTATCTGTGTTTCCTTCCAAGACATATTGCTCAAGGTAATTGTGTACATCATGTGCTTATACATTACTTTTCAAATTGCAGACAGCAGTATATGAATTATGAACCATAGTAAAAGTATGGAGTATCTGGTGCACAATTTCAAATAGGTGGAAAATGTGGTATTACACTCAGTGAATATGTCGCATAATAATCAGCATGCCAGTATTGCTAGCATATTTATCTGCCTTTGAACTAATTTGGTACTCATTTGTTTTATACACTGCCTTAGCATTCTGTAGTACTGACTGCGGTTTATCCTCAAAATGCAGCTGGAATCAGTACATAATTCATTTAGAACACACAATAATAACATTTTTCTTTAACTGGAAGGTAATATTTTCTGGCTGAGGTGATCTCCCTCCTCTGGGCCAGTAATCAAGGAGCCTTAGGCAGCTCTCTGCACCAAGCACAATTTCCCTTAAGAGCACAAAGGGAACACACTCCTATCTTGGAGCTGTGTTTCCCTCTCTCTCACCAGGCACCAAATAAGACCCCACACTGACCACAGCTGTAGAGTTGAGTCCTCAGCCAAGTGTTCCAAGCCAAGCCCTCCACCACCCTCTCTATGAAACCAGTGCTCTATGTCCCTGCTTCAAGTAGCTGACACACACACACTCTTTCAGATTTGATTTTCATACACACACACACACACACACACACACACACACACACACACACACACACACACACACACACACCTGGGAAAAGCTGGCACAGATTCACCAGCTATGTCCAGACTATAAGGTAGGTAAACTGTCACCAGCCATCTCCTCTGAGGATCTTACAAGGGTACCCAATTATACTGAGTGAAATTAATACTAATACCAGTGGTAATGTTGTCCAAACAACAAGGCTTTCAGGAGCAGCCACAGTGTTACCGAATAAATATAAGTACTCGCAAAGGTTAAAATATTCTCTAAAAGACCAGTCACAATGAAAAGTTTAATAATAAATAATAAAAGAACAAGACAATACTAAACATCTGTTTATAATAAACACCAGAGTAGTATTAAAAATAACACAGATGGCAGATGGGTAGATTCACACAGATACAGAAATCAGTACTTATTTCACTATATTTACCTGACTGAACTAAAGAATTAGTATTCCCTGGTTACTTACTAAAGCAAGGCAAGCTAAAGTGAGTGAGCGGTCTTCTTTCTTGTCAGGTTTCACAAACAGACTGCTGAGAGCTAAGATACATCTCTCACTAATATCTAAATATCATTTCAGTGCTGGCTATAGAATGACATCACATCTGGTCATCTGACTCTGGTTCCCACATACTGCTTCTACTAGAAAATGAACCAGAATTTAATACATATGTGTCATAATACACACACATGTAGCTTTGCTAAGATGTGGTACAGCATCTGAGGGCTATAAAACCATTTCAAAAGCTTTCACCCTTCCAGGGTAGCAATTAGTTCACCTCTAAGGACAATACAGTAGAATTCTTAGTCCTGGTTTTCACAGACATTTTGTCTCTGGCTGCAATCAGAACTGTGAGATACAATCTTTATGGCTTAAACTAGGTAATTTAATTTCAGACTATTTTTCAGTTAGCTGGACTGATATTAACCTCTTCTCTTCCAGTATCCTCTGTTTAACCTCTTCTCTTCCAGTATCTTCTGTTACAATATATTCATTTCAACAGTTACAATACAGTCTGACATAAAGGTGTATTTATTTTCTGTCTAGCAAGACCCACTGTTGGCACATTTTAACACAAGCAGCTTTACAAATACATTTTCAACACAAGCACCTGTACAACCTGATATACACATGACATATAATTCTTTACAAAGCTCCAGCTAGCTATGCTGGCATATGTTACACATCCACTGCCCTACTTATCCTGGCATAACTGGCAATACCTCACATCATCATAGCTGATTAGTTAGATGATGTCTAGTGGCATGTATAACCCTGCATTTTAAAAGTGTGGCTAAATAGTTGTATAAACTATTACCTTGTGTGCTGTTTTGTGTGGCAGCTTTTCTCTTTTTCCCTTCATGCCCATTGACCATCAAGCCCCCTCCCCATCCATCTTGAGTTTATTTGCTCCATATGTTGGGTAGTTGGGTATCCCCAACACAGTAATACCACAAATTCCAAGCAGATCCACTTAGTATAAACGAATAAATAACTTTTAATACTTGAATCAAATGCAGTAAAAGGCTCTACACAAGCCACGCACAATCAATGTTAAGCGCGCTTTCACCTCGTAAAATACAAAGCTTCATCAGAACTGAAAAATCATTCTGTCAGGTGCATTAAATAATCTTGTATTAAATTGAATAATCCTACCCTTACCCCCTGATATTACACAGGATGCTAACCAGAACATGACCCAAAATTAGGTGGACTCAAGAGTCTGTAAACAGAATAACTTTACTATTTATAATTTTACAGACTTAGTAGTCAATGAGATTTATTTCAGTTTATTCAATAAAGGATTTCATTTTGTTCCCACAAGTCCAGGCTCACTGGTAAATACATTAATTGAGATTAAGTTATTCATTAGACAGCTGAATTTACAAATTTATTTTAAAGGTATACATCTAAATCATGATGAAATGTCTAGGAAGAGTTTGTTTAACCCACCAAATAATTAATCGTTAAAAATTTTTGAAGAGTTAGTTGAAAAGGAGGTGAGACAATTAAACAACAATGACAATTTCATTAATAACAATCTGTCCGAAGAAGAAAAAACTTTATTGAAAACATTAAAGGATGAAAATTGTAGAGTAATGAAGCCGGACAAAGGGGGGAGGGGTGGTCCTGTACAACGAAGAGTATGATACATACATAAACAATATTTTACAGGACCCAGAACATTATATTCTCGTTTCTCGGAATGAAATTAATATTTTTTATTCCAAAATCAAATATTATTTGTCAGATCATTTATTGCAAGGAAGCATTAATGAGAAATTATTTAATTTTTTTGTATGTAGAGAACCCTAGGGTCCCTGCTATATTTGGGATCCCTAAAGCGCACAAAGGGATCAATGAACTTAAATTTAGACCTATAGTAGCATGAGCTGGTAGTATCACTGAACCTTTAGCGATTTTTGTGGACTCCCAGTTGAAAAAATGTATTAACTCTGTGCCTCATATAACAAAAGATTCCTGGGACTATTTAAGGAGAATAACTAATGATAAATATGATGTGGACACATTTTCTGCTACTAAAGATGTAGTGGAGTTATTCCCAAGTATCCCACATGAGATAGGTTTAGAGTGGTTTGGAGAAATTTTGTGTACTGAAACAGGATTAGGCAGTAACACAATTAATTTGATTTTGGATTTCACTGAAACCATTTTGAAAAACAATTTTGTTTACTTTAATGGGGATTTCTACCAACAAAGAAAGGGAGTAGCTATGGGGGCAGCATGTGCCCCCTTATATGCCAGTTGTGTTCTATATTATTGGGAACAGAAATTTGTCCTTAACACTGACTGGTGAAGACATATTACCTTTTATACCCACTACCTGGACAATATTTGTTTATTATGGAAGGGCTCTAAAGGAGAATTTAAGGAATTTATGTTCTATTTGAACAATTCCACTGACTTTCTGACCTTTGCTTACACTATCGATGATTCTACTATAAACTATTTGGATGTAACGATATACAAGGACACACTGAATAAATGTTTTCAGTCTAAGTTATATAGGAAACCCACTTTCTTTAACACTTATTTGCATTTTGAGAGTGGACACCCATATTACCAAAAGAAAGGGATTGTAAAAGGTCAGTTGATAAGGGCATCAAGAATGACTAGTACGTATTCTGTATTTTTAGATGAGATTAAGATTGTAAGTTCTTTTTTCTTAGAAAGAGGATACCCCAAACCCATGATAAAGTATTTAGCTGAGGAAGTTATTAAAAACAGGGACAGTAAGTTTTTTCCACTATTAGGCTTAGGATATATGGAAGAGATTACACATTGTGAGAATAGAACTGAATACAATGTGGCCTTCACACACTTTTTCTGCCACATCAGGTAGAGTGGAAGAGACTATTAAAAAATATTGGCCCATATTGAAAGTGAATGAGGACATAGGGGTATATATTCCAGCACACCCTTCTTTTGTAAGAAAGAGAGCTATGAATTTAAAGGATATGTTTGAGAGGAAGAATGACAATCAGGGTACAATTGTGAGGTCAAGAAAAGGTACTTTTAAATGTGGTGCCTGTCGTCAATGTGAGTTCATTCTTGAGGGCAGTGATATACAGATTCTCTCTAGAGGCATTAGGTTGACAGCCTTCAAATATTATAATTGCGGTACGAAAGGATTAATATATATAGGAATTTGTGGAGTTTGTAACAATTTCTATATTGGAAAAACTACACGTACCCTTAGGAAGAGGATATACGAGCACCTTTACAAAATTAGTAAAGGCAAGGAATCTAATGCCTTTTATAAACATTCTTTAGTTTGTAAAAATATGAATATTAAGTTTGCAGTAGTGGAACAGGTAGTCACTGACCCCCATGGTGGGAACTGGGAGTCTAGGGTTGAATTCAGGGAGTTATTTTGGCAGTTAAAAACTGACGCTGGTAGACTCCCTGGTCTTAATGATTGTATTAGTATTAAGTGTGTTGAAATTAAGACAAGTTAAGTTATGATTGTACTGTCAAGTTATGATTAACACAGTATGCAATATTTCCCATTAGTCTATTTTATATATATTTTTTAGTGGGGGGTTATTTATTATAACATTAGCATACTATGTATTATTTACTATTTTAACATATTATGTATTATTCATTATTTTATGAATTTACTATTACAGATGTATAAAGGAACATTACAATTAAAAAGTATGGTAATATGGAATTTAATTAACTTTTAAAGTTGTTTGCACTTTTAAAGTTGTTATGAAGTTTGAATATTGATGTATTTAAGGGGACGAACGGTCTCTTTAAGAAATGATTATTCAATTTAAAACGAGATTATTTAATGCACCTGACAGAATGATTTTTCAGTTCTGATGAAGCTTTGTATTTTACAAGGTGAAAGCGTGCTTAACTTTGATTGTGTGTGGCTTGTGTAGAGCCTTTTACTGCATTTGAATCAAGTATTAAAAGTTATTTATTAATTTATACTACGTGGATCTGCTTGGATTGCTGCCTTGGAATTTGTGGTGTTACTGGCTTGGTTCGTTCACTTTGTGGTATCCCCAACACAGTGCCAAGAGCTGGCTGGCAGACCCATCATACAAGCAGCAGTGAAGGCCATCTCTTCCTTCATCTGCATCACAGTGTAAGAGGGGTGTTTCTAATGGCCCTAACTCTGTCTCTGGGCAGCGGACATGAGGACTCACCACACTGTGAGGGTCTACTATGCCCTTCCTATGCATGTGAGTACTTCCACACATATGCTAATGAGGGTCACCATCACCAGCACTGTGTGCTTAAAGAAAGATGTGCTTGCAAGTAACAAAGGTATGACATCTTGTGCTTTTTATTTTAATTAGTGTTTTAATAAACTGATGTTAATCTGATGGATTGATCATTCTGTACCACTTGTGTTTATTTTTGCAGAGGACTGCTGAGTTGTTTTTGGTGGCTTGTTCATGGAGTTTATTTGGACCTTGTTTTATTAGTACTCTTTCTGTTTCTTACTTTGGATTGGAATGTAAAAAATGACTTTTGTTATACTGGGATAGCTCTTTGTTGTATTTTATGAATGAGGTTATCACTCATGATTTATGATCCTTTGTGCTTTTTATGTATATATATATTGGTTTTCCATGGGTTAAAACTGTTACTGAAAAACTGATCTGATGAAGTCCAATTGGTGAACAAAAGTGCTTTTCATGAATTAAAGCTGACTTATTCCACTAAGCATGTTTGAGTTTGTTTCTTCAGTACCTTCATAGAAAAGGAATTAACATCTGAAGTTTTGGCCTGTTTATTACTGTTGCTTTTAATTGTGTGTTTAAGTGTTTTTATTTTTCACTTTTCACAAACAACAAGGAAGTGAAGTCAGTTCTTTACCTTAATGCTGAGGACAGCACTCTCCTTGCATCTCTGTTGTGGTTTTTGAATACTTTAATTTGACTATATTTTTAACATAATCATACATCTGAAGTGTGAACAGTCAATAAAGGGGCTGTTACTGATGGATATAAGGAGGTGCCTTTAATGAACATTATTGTGTGGAGGGAAGACTTACAGTAGCGTCTAAAAGTAGCAGACTGGTTATAACTTTTTCACTTTCTATTATAAACATCAACAACATATACAAGTGACTGAATGTAGAGGTCTGGACCAGATGTGTGGGAAAGCAACTGATAACTGACACAGTGGTGCAGTGAGTAGCAATGGTATCTCATTTGCACTTGGTTCTCCATTTCAGTTTTTAGCTGTGATTCCTATTGTGTGTAATTTACATGTTCTCTTGGCCTCTGTGTACAGTTTATCTAGGTGATCTGGTTTCCTGCCCCCAGAGCCTCAGGTGTATAATGTATGCCTATAGCCATTTGTGATTTTACATCCATCTCAATCTAATACCAGCGTGATGCATAGAATGTAACTTGAAGCAGTAGGGAAGCAGACAGTTATTTCCAGATAGGATTTATATATCTTTACCAGCATTTGTTATCTCAGTGTATTGGGAACTACGATTTTGCTAGCTTTGAACATTAATCTATAGATATGGCATATTTTTTCTTTAAAGTAAAAATAAGACTGAATTTCATTCCTTACTGGTACTTTTTCTTCAGACCATTATTAAATCAAAAGGCTGTAAAATTCTCTAAGCACCCCTCTAAGCATTTAGAACACTATGACTTCAGCCTCAGGCTTATGGGCTTAATTCAACTACTTCCTCCACACTTATTATGGTGGTGCCTTGGACAGTTAAGGTGAGTGAAAAGAATGAAGGAAAAAACTAGTAAGACAAATCGTGAAAAAAAAAACAAGAAAAAAATTAATCTAGCTGAATGATATAGGGCCAGGATGGGGAGGGGATGCAGGAGAGGGACACTGAGGAGGTACAGGGGAAGCCAGTGTGAAATGGGGGGCATGGAGTCCTTTATTTCAACTAAGGCTGATCTTGATAATTTCACTCAGATAACTGACATGTTTAGAGTTGATAAAGTGGATATAACGAGTGGGTGTCGAGGCAGTCTGTGGATGAAGTGATTGTTGACCTTTCATAATCGAGTCCCATCCCATTCCAGTCAGCCACACCCATTCATTTGCCTCCTGCAGCCCCTTCATTTGCTTTGAAGTCACCAATAATCTCACTGTCAGATATACTCCTCCGCTTATCACTGCCAACCAACACTCTTTATCCCTCTTTCTCTCTAATATCAAAAACAGTATAATACTAAATAATAAAACCTGCAAATTCATACTATAATCACCCTGAAAGGAAGACTGCTGCCCATAGCTCGCCTTACGCATTGGCCAACTAGGCAGCCGACTAGGGCACCGCTCTAGCAGGGGCGCTTTTCCAGTAAACTGGATGGTGTAAATAGATCAGGATGGGGGCACTAGGTGGTATGGGGGGGCTCTGTGGAGCCCTTTTGCCTAGGGCACCACTTGACCTAAGGTCGACCCTGCTGCTGCCTGTCATTCTCAGGAACTGTTTTCCCACTGATTATCATGTCTCACCACATCTCCCAACTATCTAGAGTTTCACAGAATGGTCCCATTTTTGCTTCATATTTTTGCTCTGCTCGTCATAAAATTTGTGTTTCTTTTGGCAAATCACAGAGAACATAACATACATTTGAGTTTCAGACTTCATATCCTTCAGAAAATACATACTAACACACATCTTGTTATTCTAGTAACATTCTAAGTTTATAAGAGCAATATTTAAAATCTGTCCTTATTTTGGGCCTTTTCTCCTCATTACTTTTGTCTTTGTCCAGATTTCTTGATCTAAGAAGTTGAGAGGTATGCATCATACTGAACATGTGTCACTGTCACCTCCTTCCTGCAGTGTAGCTTTTTATTCTCTTACAAGACTCCTATGCTTCCTGTACCATTTTAGTAGACTCTGCTTATTACTCTGTCATAGCAATGTATTTCCCATTCAACATCCTAAAGTCTGGAATTCAGTTACATATACCATCAATTGTCTAGGGCTTATCTTCATTTGTGTCTGCACTCAGACAAATACTGTTTAATAGATTCTAGTAGAAATGCTTCAAAGCAAGACTAGTATTCAATATTTAGCTTACTCTTAAATAATTTAACTTTGTTGTTGATAAAATGTTCTATATAGTGCAGTTTATATTGTAATGCAGTTCAGCTAATCATATGTACCAGGAGTGGACCATAGTAAGTATTTTACCTGCATTGGCTATTGTTTCTGTACACACACACATATATATATATATATATATATATATATATATATATATATATATATATATGGGTCCCCTTTACATTACCGACACGACACTTCACCGACACGCAGAAGACCGAGACGAAACGACCGACAGGTAAGTTGATTGAAAAGGTGATTTGCTGACAGCCGAATGACCGACAAGGGTAACGTGTGAGCGCGACTCGGTAAGTGTGCGATAGTGACGGAGTTAGGAGTGGTCAGGTAAGTGTGCGATATTGTGGGATTTTGGGTTAGGGTGTGGGAAAGGTGAGTGTGTGGTAGTGTCAGAGTTAGGGTTCGGGTAAGGTAAGTGTGTGATAGTGATGGACTGTAGTTTAGGGACGGGTTAAGTGAGTTAGGTTTAGAGGCGGTAGGGTGAGTGTGCGATAGTGACGGCTTTATGTTTTAGGGTGGGTTAAGTGAGTTAGGGTTAGGGTGAAGGTAGGTTAAGTGTGCGATAGTGACAGTCTTTAGGTGTAGGGGTGGGTTAAGTGAGTTAGGGTTAGGGTGCGGGTAGGGTAACTGTGCGGTAGTGTCGGACCTTAGGGTTAGGGTTTGGGTTAGGGTTAGTGGATATGTCATTGTGTGTCATGTGTAGTTTACGTTGTTTGTGTCGGTGTAATTGTGTTCGGTTTTGTGAGTTGTCGGTGTTGTGTGGTTTCGGTTATTTGGGGTCGATGTTTATATATATTGTATATATTTATATATATGTATATTTATATAGTTTATATTTATAAAGTTGATACAAAGACGGGCAAATAGTAAGTGTTCGAAAGGCTGTTTGCAAATTTTGCAAACGCCGAAAAAAAAAAGGTTTGAATGTGCAATGAGCGAATGCACAGAGACATTTGCTCATTGCACATTCGACATTGTGGGGCAGATTGCACTATAGTGGGGATCGGGAAATGGTTCCTTTCCCCACTGTAGTGCGATCTCGGTGTTAGAATAATTAAGTAGGGGGGTGTGGGGGGTGCAGGGGGGCTTGTCCCCCTGCTTTACACATTGTTTTTTTTTTTGTTCGACATTGATGTTCAAAAAAACAGTGAATCTGCTTTTTGAATTGCTGTTTTTCGAACATTAAGGACTGTTGACGTTTTCACTTTCATGGTTTCAAGTCACTGATATGAGCACTCAAACCACTGTGATTCGAGTTTATGAAGGTAAACCTATATATATATATATATATATATATATATATATATATATATATATATATATATATATATATAGAGAGAGAGAGAGAGAGAGAGATATGTATTTTAGTTGTAGCATTTCTTTAGCTAGGTTGTACTTGAATATAGGCCTCACAGTCAAGTCCACCTACTAGATGTCAAATAAAAAGTAATGTTTTACAAAAAGTGATGCCTCTGTATGAAACACTACTTGACCTTACCACTTTATTGTGTTCCTAAATTTCTTGCCAGCAGTAGTAATAGATCGGTGTCATTATACACCCTTAGTGTATACTTGAGTACAATCTTACAAACATTACACTAATGCTGCAATAACACTGAGACAACTGGAATTTGAAGTATAAGGTATAAAGATCTGTTTTTCTTTAAATGTATGAGTAAAGAAGGGTGCAGTGTGTGTTCTCTGAAAACATAAAAGCAGTACACCATAAAAATGAATGGTTTCTGAGCATGTATTTAACAACCACATATGCATTTAAGTGGAAGGTTACTACACCCTGAGAATTATAATGGATTTTGAAATCACAATAAAACAGAAAATACCCTGCTGTCTATTTCCTGCAGAGGGCATAGTGTAGAAGAGAATTCAGCTACATCCTGGGAAAGGCTGAAGAGTGGCAGAAAACTTGCATATATGTACATCTGTGTGCAGCAATACTGATATGGATGCCTACATGTGAACGGGCTCAGAAAGCCTTCTTTCAAAACTGAGACCTACAGAGAAAAAGAATCAAGGGTGATATTAAATGACTTAAGGAGTATGTGGTGAGAGCATGGAGCACTACATCTGCTGGTAATCAGTAGACAAATATATTATGGTTTTGACTAATAAAGTAATACGTGTTTCATATAAAAACAAATACAAGGTGAATTGTGGAATCATTATTTTAGTGTTTTTGGATGCTAAAGAATTCTATTAAGCAAACGATATATGCCTGAACACTCGGTTAAGATCAAAAGAACACTTCCTGAGCTTTCACTTCAGAGCCATGCTGATGCTTTCTAATGTGCTGTTATGCAAAAGTACACATAGGGTTAAATTCCCACTGGGGTTCCTCCTAAAGCATTTTTGTGGTGTGTTCTGTTTGGAGAGTTGTCACAATGACATGGTGTTGGCATTTCCATATGTGATTTATCTGCCATCCTCAGACAGGTACCTGACAGCCAATCAGCTGATGAGCCCACGGTCTGTCAAACACCCTGAGATGGCAAGTTTGATACTGATCCATTGGGGACACAATGGGACCATGTTCTACAATCCGACAGCTTTTTGATTTGGAAGTGGCAGTGTTCCCTTCCCAATGAAGTCAAACTAGCACAAATATTTACAGACATCATGTATCATGAAAAGAGAAAGAATACTGCAAAGCAAAGGAGTTTTTGTAAATACCTTTCTTATTGAAGTGTTCCAATGTGTGCACCATTCGTCACTGTAAATGCTAAGGCTGCTCTACTCTGTGGTTCAGATTCAGCACTATGCTTAACCCTTTCTAGGGGAAATGATAAATATTCATGCTACCTGGAAGAGGGGACAGAAAGGAAAGTAAATATTATTTTGTATAGGCTTGTTACACCTAAAATACTGTGATGTTCAGATCTTACTGTATTATACTGTTTAACTGACGTGTGCATGGTGTGTGTGTGTGTGTGTGTATGTGTGTGTGTGTGTGTGTGTGTGTGTGTGTGTGTGTGTGTGTGTGTGTGTGTGTGTGTGTGTGTGTGTGTGTGTGTGTGTGTGTGTGTGTGTGTGTGTGTGTGTGTGTGTGTGTGTGTGCATGTGTGTGTGCGTGTGTGTGTGTGCATGTGTGGTTGAGTACACAAATGCATACATTCATGTGTTTGTTAATCCAGGTCTGCATGCACTGAAGGATGCTTGCAAAAGCAGGTATGGGTTTTCCAATACAGAATGGACACATTTACCCAAGAAATTAATGGCTTTGTGTGTGCAAGATGAGGTTTTATCAGGAAATGAATATAGCTCTTTTGGTTGACAACATACACTGGTAACACTAAGTTACTTGTAAAAAAATAATCTGATCAGACAGATGGTTGAAAACACACACAACAAGCAGAAAAATGGCATTTTTTGCAATTGGAAAATCCCCCCTGTGCCCCTCATGTAAGGGGAGCATACTCCACACTCCCACATACACGCACACGCATATAATATATATAAATATATATATATATATATATATATATATATATATATATATATATATATATTTATACCAACTATGAGATTGCACAACAGTGGTGAAAAGGAAAAACTTCCTTACCCCATTGTTCTCACAGTAAAACCTACTGCCAACAATGGTAAAGTTCTCACTGAAAGGGAATTCAATGTAAAAAGCTGACAAATTCCCTTTCAACAAAGTGCCTTTATAACCAAAAGCATTATAACCGTTATTCATTATATAAAAAAGCCAGGCATGTTTATATTCTGCTGTGGCATTTGAGGTTTTCAATATCTATTTATTTGCATTACTTACTGATGTGGATGGATGTATTATTTTTTATTTGCTGGTATATGTTTATATGCATACATAGAAGTTTCTGACATATCTGTATGTTAGGTAGCTGGTATTATAGGAGTGACTGGTGGTGTAATGTAGAGTGTTGCAATCTACTTAACTTTGTTTGATGCATATCATATTCCATCACTGCAGTGCAGCCTTCACTGACAGTTTACTCCATTCTATGTCTGTTTTAAAACATTTTTTTTTATCAAACACTGGGTGGAATGAGTTAAGTGTCTTTCAAAACTCCTCCACCCATATATCCCAGGTCACTCTCTGCACTGTGCTAGAAAAACCTAGAATACCTTGCTATAATCGGGGGAGGGTTAAAGATAAAAAGCTGGTAATGAGATTCATTCTGTAGTGCTGGGTTTGAGTCCTTCCATTTTCTCCTCCTATACTGATCGACAGTTAAGTATTTTAAATAAATTAGTGCTCTATACCACTAAAAATAACACTTGTGCCTAGTGGGCTCACAAGGTCAACAAACCACCACATAAATTGAAATAACCCATATTACAAACAATAAACTGAAATGGCTGCCCTGTCCTCCTGAACTGATCGCCCAAAATTCAGACAGGGAATGAATTTAAAGATGTATGAATTAACATGCCATGTATTTTGCAACCCAGACTTTTCTTTTTTATAGGTGATTATATATAAAAATTGCATACTTGCAATCATTTAATAAATGCTCCAGGACTGATACTGTAGCATGTACTTTGGACACTTTCCAAAGCATGTCTTACAAAAATCTGTTTTACCTTTTGATCTGTCTACCACTGTATCTTACTGTCTGTGTATCACAGTTAGCTCTGAAGAGTCTTTGAAATATATATGGCAAGTGCTGTTATGTGGCTCATGTATAGCCAACACTATACAAGTCCATTAAGTGAATCATGTCACATGCTTGATGACAGCTATTCTGTCCTCCACCAAAGACACACATATCATAAGTAAGTGATCTAGTTATTTAATGCAACAGAAATAAGCTTGACAGGAGTTAGTGAGCGCAGGCATGTAGGCAATAAATTATCTAGTAAAAACCATTTCTGGAAAGAGTTTCCTTGGCTACAGTCACTCACAGTACACATAGAAGCCTGCAACTATCTGATTCTAGAACAAAACACTTTCAGGCTAAGTTGTGCAATCCTTTTCTAGCAAACAGAGTTTTATTTTACCATACTGTGAAAGAAAGAATGAATGAATGAATGAATGAATGAATGAATGAATGGTCTTGATATACAATCATACATAAAATAACAACTCCCAAGCAATAAACTTATTGTAGTTAGGGGTAAGATTTTTTTTATCTTTTAACTGGGTGAGTCACTGGTCTGGGGATACATTCCATGCTATAATCTCATCAATAAAACACATTTTAATATCTATATATCTATATCTATCTCTCTCTCTCTCTCTCTCCCTCTATATATATATATATATAAATATATATGTATATGTATATATATATATATATATATATATAAATATATTTGTATATGTATATATAAATATATTTGTATATGTATATATAAATATATTTGTATATGTATATATAAATATATTTGTATATGTATACATATATATATATATATATATATATATATATATATAGACCCTTATCAGTAGGTCAAATGTTCAAAACTTCGAAAACCATATGGCCAAAACCTTATGATCAAAGTTTTGAAAGTTTGAATATTCTGAATGAAGATCGCTGTACAATGCAGAATGTGAAATTTACCGTTTTCCTCACTGTACTGCGATCTCTGAGTTGGTATATTTAATTGGCAGGGGGGGGGGGGGTTCCCCCTGCAAAACATACATTTTTTTTTTTTTTTTTATTTTAATTTTGAACAATCAAAACTTCAGTCATACAGTCTTGAATGGCTGTATGATTTTCGAAGTTTTGAAAGTTCAGTCTACTGACAGGGATCCATACACACACACACACACACACACACACACACACACACACACACATATATATATATATATATATATATATATATATATATATATATATATATATATATATATACATATATATATCCCTATCAGAATATATCAATATATCCCTATCAAAATGATCAGCTTTAATAATTGGCTTAATTACTGGTGTCATTCTAAGGGGATCCAATGTCTGTCTGCCTGGGATGACATGCTTGACAAGCCACGCTGCTTCACAAGGGACGGCTTGCACCTGTCACCCCTGGGCTTCCGGATATTGGCAAAGGCTCTTGCCACCCCCATGGTGCCTTTTTTAGGCAAGGCTCAAATGATAAACCTACCGCCCTAGAAAACAAAAATGGAGAAAAACTAAGGGTAATACTGCTCAATGCCAGAAGTCTAAACCTCAAGATGCACGCCTCAAGCCCTCCTCAGTATGGAGAACATCGATGTCTGTGCTGTGACTGAAACCTGGTTCAAGGCTCCTGAGAGCACCCCAGCACTATCAGGTTATACCTCATATCATGCTTTCCGCCCCAAAATCCGGACCGAACCACAAAAGGAGGGGAGTATCCATATTCATAAAGGATACCCACACCTCCAGGTTAGTGGCAACGCATCGAAGCATCGGAGACCATCCAGGTGCAATTAACCATAGGTAAAACTGCCCTACAGTTTGTAGCATGCTACAGACCACCTTCTCAAACTCAGGAAACCCACACAGCCTTCCTGAAGACACTGGAGAGTATGAATGTCTCTCCAAACACCATCATATTGGGTGACTTCAACTACCCAAACATAGACTGGAAACATTACTCAAGCCCCAACACCCTAGCCCAAAGGTTCCTGGAGTTCATAAACTCAAATGCTATGGAACAACTAGTCACCATTCCCACAAGAGGAGAAAATATACTAGACCTGATCATCACAAACATGGGGACAAAATGCTCCACACGGAAGTATATCCCTCATTGGTGAGATCAGACCATAAATTAATCTCATTGGAGATCCACATCCCGCCCCCACCCCAGCAAAAGACCACAGTGAAGAACTTCCCACAAGCAAACTTCAGACTTCTTAAGAGTGGAGTGGTATCCTTCAGGGTCCGCGAGCCAGTGGAAACCACAACCCACGCTGCTGAAACCCTTACAAATGCCTTCTGCGAGCACCTCCAGGAATGTATGGATCAAGCAATCCCTAATAAAATCAAGACCCTTTCCACCAAAGGCAGGCGCCCGGTCTGGTTGACCCCAGCCATAAACAAACTCTACAACAAGAGGAGAAAGCTACTACATGACAGAGCAAAATCCCTAAAAGGGAAGGCATCTCTGATCAATACTAGCAAAAAACTACGATCACTCATAAAATCATCCAAGGCCAACTTTGAGAGAAAAATCGCTAATGACACAAAAGACAATCATAAGGCCTTCTTTAGCTATGTTAGAAACCTGGGTGGAAACTCCCAGATATGCTCAGAATTAGTCCAAAATGATAAAAATCACTGAACCCACAGACATTACCAACATACTGGCAGACAGGTTCAGTGCTAATTTCTCCCTCCCTCCCTCCCAAAAGGAGAAATATCTATCCCACCAGAGTCTAGCCTCCCAAACATCTCAGATGCCCAGGTGAGAGCTGCTCTCTCTAAAGCAAAACACAGCATCAATGGGACCGGACGGTGTCCCCGGCTGTGTGCTACACAAACTCAATGAGGAACTAAACCCACACATAAGGCTGCTGTTTAATCTTAGCCTTACTACAGGATACGTACCCAAAGAATGGCGTACAGCAACTGTGGTCCCACTCCACAAAGGCGGTGCTTCTACGGACCCTGGAAATTACCGCCCCATAAGCTTGACGAGCCTTGTCTGCAAAGCTATGGAGAGGGTCATAATGGAACTCATAAATAAAGACATTGGGGACCTATAGACACTGGATCCTACCCAATTTGGCTTTGTCAAGGGCAGATCCTGCCTCTTGAACTTGGTCGACTTTTTCAAAACAGTCACTAAGGCCATTCATGAGGGTAAGGCAGTTCACACAGCCTACCTTGACCTAGCAAAAGCGTTCGACACAATACCCCACTCGGGCATCATAGAAACGCTCACCAGCTTAGATGTAAACCCATATGTCACAAGATGGGTTGCAAACTGGCTCAAGGACAGAACACACAGGGTTAGAGTTGCTGGTGCCATGTCAGACTCTAAGCCGGTCACGAGCGGTGTCCCACAGGGCTCAGTCCTGGGCCCCCTCTTGTTCGGCATTTATTTTTCTGAAGTGCAAGCAAACATAGGGGGATTGTGGCTGACAAAATTTGCAGATGACTGCAAACTGGGCACCATAATTGACACTCCATCAGACACAGACATCCTCCAGAGAGGTCTCATAGAAATGGATAACTGGTGCCAGAGCCATGGCCTTAAGCTAAATGCCAAAAAATGTATAGTCATACCCTTTGGGAAAAACAAGGTAACCCCTAATTACCACATAGGTGGTAATCCATTAAACACGGAAGAAGTTATCAGGGACCCAAGTTGACAGTAACCTCTCTTTTGACACTCACATTGCCAAAGTGGTTAGGAAGACCTTCTACATTGCCCACCTGATCATGAAGGGATTCACATCCAGATCAGGAGAGGTCATTGTACCCCTATACTCTTCACTTATCAGACCAATGATTGAGTACAACGCCCCATTCGGAATGTACCTTACCCGACACCTGCAGCAGTTGGAAAGACCCCAAAAGTTCCTCACCAAAAGGATAAAGGGGCTCAAACATATGTCATACGATGCCCGACTGAAGAAACTCCAGCTCTATTCAGTCGCATACCGTCTGCTCAGAGGTGATCTGTGCCTGACATACAAGGCCATGTCCAACCTGGAATTAATGGACATGCTCCACCTCAAAAATCCAAATCCACCAGAGCCACGAGAGCAAGAGACTTAAACCTCAACACGGATATAAATAGGACGTGCTGGAGGGACAGATTCATCACCCAGAGACTCCCTACACTATGGAACAGAATCCCAGTCCATGTGAGGCAGAGCCCCTCACTGACTCTGTTCAAGAGAAATCTTGACGAGTGGATGGGAGATCGTAGGTTTACCCCGGGAATCATCTCTGTGTCACTGCTGGACAGAGGCACAGCAAACTAATGGGTATAGTATTCTCATCCTAAGGGGTGGTGAAAGCCACACACACTCTGGCTAGGCTTATAAATGCCCTAGGGCAGATAGCCTAGTATGAACCTATGAACCTATAATATCAAAGTTTTAAAATTTCGAAAATCATATGGTCTCAAAGTTTTGAAATTTCAAAAATTACAGCGCGGAAAAAGAAGTTATGTCTTACCATAATGTTCCATCTGTGTTGTTGATCTTCGTTCATTCATTACTAATGGGTTATCAGTTCCGTCCTCAGAACTGAGCCTGCCATATATCAAGCTCACATCAGCCAAAAACTCTCAAGCCAAGGTCCTAACCAGAATGCTCTGTACCCTGTTACCTCAGATCGGGTTTACAAGTTGATAGACAAAAGTAGAGGCTACCTCTGGTCATAACAGACCTACAATAAAGGAGTATATGAGATCAACCAGGAACCTCTGGAAGGGGACGGATGGTGGGGAGTAATGAATGAACAAAGATCAACAACACAAATGTAATATTATGGTAAGACATAACTTCTTTATCTGATGTTGTTAATCTTCGTTCATTCCTTACTGATGGGACAGAGTCCCCAGCTACCTGTATCCCTTGCTGGCCCTCATGGAAGGACATTCCTGAGCACTACTGAGCCAAAGGAAGTTCTACCTCTGGAGGCCAAATACAATTTGAAATGAAGAATAAAGGTATGAGGGGTCAGCCCAAGTCGCAGCTGAGCAAATATCATTGAGGGAAGCTCTAGCATGGAAAGCTGCTGAAGTTGCCACAGACCTTGTAGAGTGTGCCTTTACTCTGTGAGGCAAGGTGAGACTGTTCTTGTTGTAGATAAAGGTAATGCAATTTCTCAACCATGATACCAATGTAACTTTTGAGACAGGATGACCTAGTCTTGGTCCAGAAAAGGCCAGAAAAAACTGGTCTGATTTATGGATAGATTTAGTTCTGTCCAGGCAGAATCGTATTTGCCTATGAACATCCAGGGAGTGCAGGCAATACTATCCCTTATTAGAATGATTAGGAAAAAATACTGGAAGGTCAACAGACTGGTTGATAGACCACTCTGATACTGCTTTTGGTAAAAAGGAAGAATTAGTTCTCATTGATACCCTATCCTTATGGAAGATAAGATAGGGACGTTTGATGCATAAGGCTTGAAGTTCTTGCAAGCGTCTGGCCAATGTGATTGCAATCAGAAACAAAGTTTTCCACAAGAGATATTTTAAATCACATGAAGATGCAGGTTCAAAGTGGGGAGCTGTTAGGGCTTGTAGAACCAAGGCCAATTCCCAAGGTTATACTGGTTCTCTAAAGGGAGGTTTTAGGTGAAGAACACCCTTTAAGAAAGTTTTACAGAGTCTATGTGACATGAGGGAAGAATCCTGATAACCAATGTGGAAATTTGAAATGGCAGCTAAATGCACACGAATAGTAGAGGCAGATACCCCAGAGTGAAAAAGATGTAATAAGTAATTCAAAACCATCAAAACTGGGGCTGACAAGGTTCTAATTGTTTATTCGCTGCCCATAGAGAAAACCTTTTCCATTTATTGAGATAGATTAGTGTGGTGGATGATTTATGAGATGCAATAAGAATAATGCGCACCGGGGATGAGAGGTTTTCCTCCCTGGAAATTATTGGAAGTGGAGAAACCAAGCTGTCAGTTTCAGGGCTGTTAGATTGGGGTGAGTCAAACCCTGTGGATGGGAGATCAATATTGGGGATGGACTGAGGATCCACGGTCGATCTAGCAGGTGAGGCCAGAGGAAGGGGAACCAGACTTGTCAAGGCCAATATGGAGCAATGAGGATCACTTTGCTTTTCAACTGCCATGCTTTCTTCAGAAATTGGGAGATGAGGGGGAGAGGAGGATAAGCATAAAGTAGACCCGAGGCCCAAGCATGGACTAGAGTGTCTCTCGATGACTGTCCCCGAGGGAGGATCAGGGCAAAATAGTTGCTGCACTTGTAGTTGGTTGGGGAGGCAAAAAGGTCACAGCAAGGCTGGCCCCAGTCGCTATTACAGGGTTGAGGGACCACTCGTGAGGTTGTAGAATGCACCTGCTTAACTTGTCCACTATCACGTTGGAGCTCCCGGGAATGTGCATTACAGCTAGAAAGTGGTTGGAAGCTATCGCCCATTGCCATATTCCTAAGGCCTCTTGGCATAATGGATAATATCTGGTGCCCCCTTGCTTGTTGATGTACCAGACCACTGACGTTGTCTGATTGGATTGCAATAGTCCCTAATAGGTAGCACCATCCTCAGTTCCAGGACATTGATATGCAAAACGGCCTCTGTCTCCGACCAAGTGCCTTGGACTGAGTTTCCCTGACATAGCCCCCCCACCCCATCAGGGAGGCATCCGTAGTCACTGTGGCTTTCGGCTGATAGGGGCTGAAGGGGCAAGACCATTGTTGGGGATTTTGAGATGTCTACCAGAGTAAATCTTGCATGCATCTCTGAGTTACACTTATCTGAAAGGACAAATGATGTTGTAGCAGGTACCACTGAGTGAGAAGTAACTGCTGAAGGAGTCTCATGTGGAATCTGGCTAGAGGAAGAATGGTGATCGAGGCTGTCATTCACCCCAAGAGCTGGGGTATGGACCAAGCAGAAGATCTGTGGTGACAGAGCAGCAGCTGAATTTGTTGCCTTATTTTTTGAAGTCTGTGGTCCAGGAGAGATGCTGTGCAATTTCTCGAGTCCAACAGTACCCCAATGAATTCTAAAGACTGTGCTGGGGTCGTGTTGGACTTCTCCCAGTTTATAGTGATTTCCAGGTGTTGTGCTGTGAGGAGAGTGTAATGTAGGGCTTCTTCCAGTAGACTCTTGGAGGGGCGGTGAGGAGCCAGTCGTCTAGATATGGAAATGTCTGGAATCCTTGGAGTCGCAGGTGAGTGATAACCACTGCCATGAATTGGGGAACATTCTAGGGCTGTAGAGAGAGACTGAAGGGCAGTGCTCAAAATTGGTAGTGACTGGCTCCTATGTGAAAGCAGAGGTATTTTCTTGAGCATTTGTCCATTTTTATGTGGTAATATGCATCTTGAAGATCTATACAGCACATCCAATTGTCTCCTTCCAGAAGAGGAAGGATGGCTTGAACCATGACCATTCGGAATTTCTCTGTTTTTACAAATTTGTTCAGTGTGCTGATATCCAGAATTGGTCTCCAGTCCTCCTATCTTTTTTGGCACTAAAATGAACCTTGAGAAAAAAACAGATCATATCTGGTCTGGGGGGACTGTTTGGATGACTCTTTTTTGTAGCAGCTTTTGAATTTCATGTGCTGCTGCTTCCCTTTGACTGGATGGAATGTCAGGTAATTCTCTGGATGAGGTTGGACAAAGATGGAAGGGGATGTGATAGCCTCTGGACATTATCCTTTGTACCCAAGAGTCAGTGGTTATGTTTCGCCAGGCAGTGGGGTACAAGGAAAAATTACCCCTGACCACTTCCAGAGGTGAGCAGTCGGGCAACGCTTCAGGAGCACTGAAAGGGTTGGCCAGAGAAAGAATCTCTGAAACCCCAATTTCGCGGACCTCGTCTGCCCCGAAAGGGGTATCTTCCATTGGAGTTCCCCCTCTGCCTCTAGGGGAGAACTCGGCACGTGCATCACAGAAAGAGCCCTGTGATTTCCTGTGCCACATCTTTCCGCTCCTCTGATTTCTGGAGTAGAATCGTTGAGGAGTGGAGTGTCTGACCCCAGTGGCAGATAGTGTCTTGTCATCTTGTTCACACCTTGCCAGAGTATCTTTAACTTTAGAGCCAAACAAAGAAGCGGCCTCGATGGGGGCATTCATAAAGGAAGCCTTAAAGGAGTCCACAAAGTCACAAAGGCACATCCAGGCATGTCGTCTGGTGACTATATCTGTGCCTGCTGCTTTAGCCGCTCCTTCCATTGCATGTGAAATAAGATGCATGGAAGAACTGGATATGGATTCTAGGGTGGCTATCTGAGAAACTACATTGTCACAGACCTCATCAGAAACAGCTCCTGCCAAGGTTTCAGACAGTTGGTTGATAAGATCCCTCTGGAGCCTCATAAAGTGTGCCAAATAGTTAAAAGTCCTTACGGTAAAGGTCGATGAAGCAAACACATGCTTCCTGAGTCTGTCTATCACTCGGGACTCCTTGTTGGGCGGATTGACAGTTTGGCTCTCTTCTGCCAAGTCTTTCTTGGTTGCAGCCGCCACCATCATGGCATCTACTGGAAGACCTCTTGCCCAATGGGAATGCTTAGCTGGGGGAGATAAGATCTTGTCAGGCCTCCGCGGTATATCTTCCGGGGTGTCAGGAGCCTTCCATGGGTGCTGGACGATGAGCTGGACAAGCGCATCAGCCAGCAGAGTAACCCAGGAGGTAGGGGGCCGGGCAAGAAAGGCCTGCAGGAATACAGATTCCTCTGAGGAAGGATTAGAGGATTTCCAGTCACCCTTTTGTCTAAGGATCTCAAGGATGTCACCAAAGGACACCACATCAGAGGGTGACTGTGGGGACCCTTTCCTGTCATCAAAGTCTGTATCTTTGGTCAAAGACTCCTCAGTGGAGTCCATGTGCTTCCTCTTGCATGAAGCCTTGCAAAGTACTTTCTCAGTCAGAGATTCTGGGGAAGACTGCAAAGAGAGGGTCTCCTGAGGGGGAGAGACCTGAGGCCCTTGTGCCTGGTGTCAGGTTGTGGCTTGTGAGAGTTGCGGCACAGAGAGGGGAGAGGACTCCGACATGTGGGGTTTGCCAGTGGAGGCAAGCGCCCCCTCCATGGCCTGGAAGGCCGGCCTGCCGAAAGAGGGATGGGAGCCTGGAACCGAGCATGACAACCTTGGAACCAGGGTCACAACCTGCTCTGACCAGCCGACCCCCAGACCAGGAGTCTCAAGGGGACTGTGAAGTGTGAGAGAGGGAGGATTCCTGGAGGGTACCATAGAAAAAAATCGGCGTGGAACCAAGAATGCCCTCCCCCACAACACAGCCACTAGCCTGAGAAGAGCCCGATGCCCAGTGCACTGAGGGCCACAAGTACGACTCTGGCTCCAAAGTGAGATCCACTATTGGGGTCGGAGGGAGGGAAGCTGCTGTTGGAGGAATGGGCTTCGATACTTGGATGGAAGTCGAAGGAGGAGTGTACATTGGAGTTTGAGGAGAAATACGTTCACCTGAAGGAGGGAACATAGCTTTAGATGGTTGAGAGAGACCCCTAGCCACAAGCAACTGGTCAACAAGCCGCAACACATCTTGTTTAGATAGGTTCCTGGTCGACCTCATAGAGAAACCTGAAGGCGATTCTGGCCTTTTTAGAAAAGGGCTATATTGGCTACCAACTAACGGATCCAAAGAAGGAGAGTACTTGGTCCTTGCTAATTCAAGTGGTGCAGAGCCTGGAACAGAGGATGTCTGCACCAAGGAAAATGGTGTTGAAGTAGTCTGCACCGATGAAGGCAGTGATATAGAAGTTGAAAGTGTCTGCACCGTAAAGACAAGTGTCTGCACCAATTGGTATGGTGCCATCGAGGAATGTGTCTGCGCCCGTAACAATGATGGTGCCAAAAAAGGCTGCACCGAAGAGCATGTCAGTGCCAAAAGTGTCTGCACCGTGGAGGACAGTATTGTCAGACTCGGGGCTGATGGGGATTGTACCAACGATGCCAAATGAGACTGTACCTGCAGGGATGGTGCCAGCAAGGGCTGCAACAGAACTGTCAGAGCCGTAAGTGTCTGCAACGGGAACTCTGGTGCCGGTGTCGATAAGGAGGACATGGTTGGAGCAAGAAAAAACTGGGGCGGTGCCATGCCTGGTGCCGAAAGGGTCACAGGTGTCAGCGCTGGAGTAGCAATTTTTACTTTCTAATGAGTTGACTCCTTGTGATCTCCAGAGAGAGATGAAGTGAGCGACCTCAATGAGGAAGAGGAAGAATGCCTTTTACAGGATTTAGCAGGAGGGGGTGAGCCCTCCGACCCAGAGATAGCCTCACAGAAAGGAGATTTGAGGATACCTTTCAGCATTAACTTGTTCTTTCTATTGTTAATAGTCCTGGTTGAAAAATTTCTACAAATCCCACACGGGGGATCCACAGTAAGATGTGAGACATTCAAACAATAGACACATAAGTCATGGCCATCGGAAAGTGATAACTTACAGCCGCAATCCTTACACTGTTTAAAACCAACACTATCTTTCTTGTCCGACATAATGATGTGGAGAAGAACGACAGTACCAAGAATAAGAAAGGCTACCCAGAAGGATAAGAAGAGAGAGAAGGGAGGAAGGATTACGAACGATGGTAATGAAGAATTGCCACAAAGGTAAGAAAAGGGTAATAAAGGGAAAGAGACTAAAGGGAGAGAGTCTTAAAGATACGATAGGGTAGGAGAATAATAAAAGTAACTGATTGAAAAACTTTTAAAGTAGTAAAAATATATAAACTTTCAAAAATTATTGACTTAGCTGAGAGAGAGTGGCTTGACACGACTGTACAGCAATGTGACAAACGAGATCTGAGGTAACAAGGAGCAGAACATTTTGGGTAGGACCTTGGCTCGAGAGTTTTTGGCTGACACGAGCTTGATATATGGCTGGCTCGGTTCAGAGGACAGAACCGATAACCCATCAGTAAGGAATGAATGAAGATTAACAACATCATATCAGGAAATTTACCCCTTCCCCCAATGTAGTGCGATCTCGGAGTTGGTATATTTAATTAGTATGGGAGTGTGGGGGTGCAGGGGGGCTTGCTGCCCTGCAAAAATGTTAAAAATTTTTATTTTTTTTAATGTTCGAAGTTTGGTGTGTGTGTGTGTGTGTGTGTGTGTGTGTGTGTGTGTGTGTGTGTGTGTGTGTATATATGGGTTCACTTCAATTCACTGAACTTTCAATTCACTGACTTTCATTTCACTGACACCATTTCACTGAAATTCATTTCACTGAAACTTCATTTCACTGAAAGTTCATTTCACTGACAAGTATTATTACAAAGTAAATGGAATATGCCCCCTTCCCCACTGTAGTGCGACCCTGGAGTTAGAATATATAGTTAGGGGGGTGTGGGGGGCAGAGCTCCCCACATCGGGGGGTGTGGGGGGGCACAGCCCCCCACTTACTTTTCTTTTACTAAGCACCCCCCTAACTATATATTCTAACTCCAGGGTCGCACTACAGTGGGGAAGGGGGAATATTCCATTTTATTGCTAATAATAGTTGTCAGTGAAATGAACTTTCAGTGAAATGAAGTTTCAGTGAAATGAATTTCAGTGAAATGGTGTCAGTGAAATGAAAGTCAGTGAATTGAAAGTTCAGTGAACTGAAGTGAACCCGTATATGTATATATATATATATATATATATATATATATATATATATATATATATATATATATTTAGTTTGGTGCAACTAAACAACTATCTAATTGCTGAGATATTTCTTAGAGATCTTTTTGATTATCATGTGACTGTGCAGCATTACTTCCTTCTGAAATATGTCCTTTTGGTCCACCCCTCTGTGCATGCTACAACTCTTTGACCATTCCAGCAATCTTGACTTTGATCCAGCCAAATTCTCTGGCAGAGGCTGCACACAAGTTCTAGGGAATAGATCAATAGTTCTCTGTAGGTTCTAGATCTTTCAAAAAAAAACTGGGCGCTCGCACTGCAAAGATTTATAAAATTAATGCACATTTCTGAAGCTCTCTCTTTCAGATGGGACTTTAAAGTGATGCCCTTTCGCTGTCTCTTCTGGAGATTATTCAGCTGGCCAGTGAGGATCTTATTACATTTCTGCACCACAAGAAAAGTGATTAGTTTTATTGTGTTGTTGTCAAGTAGCAATCTATGTGATTCTTCTTTAGAACAATGGATACTTTTATTTAAAAACAAATGCAAAAAGGAAAGCAGGATTAAGGCCATATTAACAATCAATATTAGCAAATCAAATCCACATTATATGTCCCTTATTTTAACATAAATTAAATACAAAATGCTGATATTTCTTCTTCTTTATATCTCTTCCTACTCAGTGTTTGCTGGTGTATATACACAACCTAACCACTTATGATGATTTTTTTATTTCTTTATTTATGTGTCATTTTTATATTCATTTCATATCTATCACTAAAACATCTATTCAAATGAGATAGTGCTAAGGAACCTGTCTTGGGTTATCCAACAGCACATCAGTTGGATTTCTGCATATAACATAAATCACTTACATCCAAGAATATATTCAAGTGATTAGAGGGTTGGCTGAGCTAGGAAAGGCTGGAGTTGCCACCAGCAGCTTGGGTTTCCTGGGTTAGGACAAAGGTGGAAGCTGGTACAGAGTGACCCTCTGGTGGAATCTAGATTATGGCCTGACACTCACATACCAGCACTTACATAGATCTTGATGGGAAGCAGATTGAGTGAATTTGTTCTGCATCCATCTGAAAGCAAAAGATATAACGATCTTCCCAAGGTGATGTGGCTCTTTAACTCTCCAGCTTCTATGGTTACCTGCCCCACTATAACACACCTTCTAGTATCAACAGTACATTTTCCCATGAAGAGACACAGCTAAACTGACTTTTGGGGGGAGGGGGTGAACAAAGGACAGAGAAAATCTTTTGAGAAAACTAGACAGACCTTCCCTTTTCATAACCTATTTAATTAATTACCACTCCTAAGCGTATATGAGCACATATAAAAGTGAGCTTCATAATTATTCTGCTCTGTACACTACTCTCACACAATCTTTCTGAAGTATATTGGTGCTTCATTTAAATGTAGGTGGCATTCTCTGGTGTCCAGGCCCAACTTAATTTTTATCAGGCATATAACTAGCACCTTATTCAGGCTACATTTCAGTCTGATGTCTTTGTTGATTATTTCGTCAACAATGAAAACAAGCAGATATATACAGGAGGCATCTTCTGGTTAAAAATCACATAGCAATCAATCATTTCCACAGCCACACAAACAGTTTATTAAAAAAAAAAAAAAAAAAAAACAGTTCACGCACTTTGCCAGTTACTCACTAGTCTTATACTTTACAGCGCAACAGCACAAACAAAACCTGAAAAACAATTTATGTTTTTCTGCACCGTTAATGTCTCTGCATTACTCCGAATGGTTTATATTATTTTCTGCTGTATCATATCCCAAATTGGTTTAAAGCAAACTGCCATATTGATGTGATTTAATTTTGTAGCCCAGTCTCCTTTATTCCATAACGTAACATACTTTTTGTACCTTCTGGGTTCTTATTTTCATCCATTTGCACTGGGAGCACTGGGAATTCCTACTTTAATTAGGGGTCACTGGATAGCATCAGTTTACTTTATCCAGTGATCCTCTGACTTTTATTAGTGACTATTTTTTGAACATCATTTAAGGGTACTTTCGAATGATGAGTCTGAATGAGTGGTTTGTGTAGTTGTTTTTGTCAAAGATTATAATTACAGTTTCTGACTAAGGTATGAGGCTGGTCACCTGTGACTGGTAATTGGTAACTCACATTTAAAGGAGTGACTTGGCATTCTGCATGTACCTTCAACACTTTTTATTGGCCTGTAGACAGACTACTGTAAACTGAAACAATAACCTAATTATTTTCTTAATGCAGTAAATGTACTAGATGTAGATGCCCCTCCCATACTCACTGTCATGTCTTAACTAAACAGAATCTAGAACATAAAGTAGAATGCAATTACTCTTGAAGGGGCAAAGTACCCTAAAATATACCCAAATGTACATTCTAAAAAGTCGTAGATAAAAAGTAATTTTCATAAAGGGCTTCACCCCACAGCACTGTACTGATAGCAGTGTCTTCTATAAATCTGCAAAACAACTTTGGTGTTACAGCCCATTCGGCTAGGGAGAAAAAACTACTACAGTGTCTTCTGTCTGAATCTTAACTGATTTCAGAATTCATATGTACAGCATTTGACCATACATCCTGCTCCAAGCCAGCTAAAGACTAACAAGATAATATAACAGATGTCATTGTAAATGCTAGAGAGAAATAATGTAGATTTTAAAGAAAGTTAAAATGGTGTACAGAGAAACAACATAATTGGGGAGAATTAGAAAACCGTGACAGTAATACTAAAATTATTTGTTCTATGGATAAGCTACTCTTGGGGCTGGACCGATGCCAAAGGCAAGACATTTGTGACAAGAAAGAAATCATATTTGGGTGGAGTTGTTGCCTTGTGCACATAAAATGATGCACAGACACAGGCTCAGTAACAGATGTAGAGATCAATCACACTCAAAGCCTGCAGATGAAAATAAATAAATAAAAAAGAAATATAAAACAACTTACTGAGAAACAGCAAGGTTAGGATATCACTTGACTGTGTAAGTTCATACACTACTCTCATGAGATACATACAGGAAAAGTGTCTTCTAAAACTGATAGTAAAGGCAACACAACATAATATTTTTAACACTTATTGCACTTATTAAAAATCTTTCTAAAAGTCTTCTGCAGAGGAGTAACTAGTGCTTCACCACTATGGATCACTATGAGAAAATTAAAAGAAGATAATTTCAGTGAAAATTACCATTCAAGTCCAGATGATTTCTAAACATGTGATAAACACACAGTCACACGTAGAGTGACGTTTGTCTAATTGTGGCTAAGAAGATCTGCTGGACCATCCAAGCCACCTGGCTTACAAATGAATGAAGGAATACATAACTAAGGAAGTGGAGATGCTGAAACTCGAAGTATCAGCTTATCTTATGCTATACAGGCAACCTGGGACCACTTGTATAGAGTGATCCTAGGTAACAGGGCACTAGAGTGAGGGGACTATGTTGCAACTGCAGTTAGTGATCTCCCGGTGAAGGCTGAAAGCTACCCAGCAGGATAGACAAGAAGGAGGGTAGGTGAGGCACACATTCTGCAGCTCTTTGGAAAATCATACCTGGAGTTATCACATCACTGCACACCAACACAAAAAATACAAATAAAATCACAAAATTATTGATGTCAACATGGTGCAATCATCTTACCAAAGGCAATGTATATAGCAAGCAGACAGCATGCCAACTAGCTACAGACAAACCTAGCAGACACAGTTGGGGTGAATGGTTTGGACAAGATGGTGGATAGACACAGGCTAGAGGCAGCAATTCACAGCTGAAACAGAAAGCAGTAAATAGTAATTTGACAAGTACAGTGGTAATTGCTATATATACAGCAGGGAAAATTACATTCATTTTTTAAAGCAATACATTTTTGCAAGACTTAAAACAAAACTTCTTAAATTTAAAAACAAGGCTCCAATAGCAGACATTTTGCAAACTCTATTTTGGAACATATATAGTCTGAAAATAATGAAATGTAAGGAAAGTAAAAATTCTGCATTATTTTAACAAACTTTTGTCATTGATAAAACTAGAGTATCAGATAACAGTCAACATTTCATAGTTGTAGTGCAATGACACATTATTTTGGAGAATAAGGTGAGTCAACAGTGAAACTACAGAGGTTTTTGTGTCCCTAGTACTTCAAGTTGGGCTCATTCCCTTAGCATACTCATAAATGTATCTCTCAGTCTGTGTAATACAGGTATCCTGTAGAAAACTGTGACTCACTAAATACAGGAAGCTATAATGACAAGTTAATCACTATAGTGAATATATGTTATTCCTGCCTCAGTGTTGCTGTTAAAAGCCCCCTCTATCAATTTGAACATCATTTCATTTGGTAGGCAGTGCTATCTCAATTTTAATGGCCTTCACAAAATTCAAGATCAATCAGACAATCTGACAATTGGAGATGTGTAAATAGCTCTGTATACAATAACTGAGTCATGGTACACTGAACATCATGACAATGATTTAAAAAAATTGACCTGTGCCACTGAAAACCTGACCCTCAACAATAGCTGCCAGACAGATACAATTTGTGACATAAATAATAAGATAGGCTACAACCATGTAATTATTTAACAAGGTCTAAGGTTGCTCTATCTCCAACCAAGCCCTCCCCTCCAAAAATACACATTATAACCCTCTGAATGTCCCTGGTGGTATAAAGGACAAGCTTCCTGTTTTGTTATATGTGAAAGCCCAGGTATATCCAGTGTAGTTGGCAAATGCTTTTGGTAAATTATAGTTAAGAGAGCATAAAGAGGTATTCCATGTCTGTAGTCTAACCTCAGGCTAGGCAAACAAACAACAAAAAATTAAATGCCGTAAGTTACTCTCACTATACAAAAAATTATCATTGAGTCTTCTACATTTTTGCAGCCAGTACAGAAGAAAGACTGCTAACACCACTAATCATGTGCCTGTAGGGACTTTTATGGTAGGCCGGCTTCTACTGGGCAGAAAAGTCATTGTTGGGGTGTGGGCTTTCTTTCCTGACAGCATCAATCAAGAAGCCATAAATAACATTGCATTTTGTGAATGGTTAGACTATGGCTCTTAACATTACTAATGTACGCTTTATCCAGTGGCACTATAGTCAGTGCTATCAGAATTTTGCAACATATTAAAATGGACTAAAATGGTGCATCTGTATATTGCATACCTGAGGAATCATGGAGTGGTTAACCGAACAATACTGTGCAAAACAGGACATGCCAACATACATCTGAAGGGTAAGATATTATCATTTTCAAAAAAGTGTAACATCATAATGGTGTGCATTAAATCAAGTTTTATACATACAAGTCCATTAATTACTCTCTATTATAAAAATGGGAGAATAAATCCAGACATTTAACTGGTTATTACCTCTGCACCAAATATGACCTGCATAACTAGTTCTCATACAAATGACAAACTTTCAAAGAATGTATTGACTAAATGTTCATTTTTTTAAAACCCTTATCCCATCCTTACATCTGCCTCTATGCATATATGCATGTATGCGTATAATCACACACACACACGTGCGCGCGCGTGCACACACACACACACACACACACACACACACACACACACACACACACACACGCACACACACACACACACAAGCCATGCACTAATACAGCTTATTTGGGTACTTTCCAAGATGGCACACAAATCATACTTGAACTAAACTGCACTGACAGCCAAAAACATATAAAATGGTCCACAGTGTGTACCACTAGGGCCAAGGGGAGACTGGTGAACAGGTGTGACCAAAAACAGTTGTATGGTGAGTACGGCTCAGGACATGTATGAAAGTAACAATGTTCTTTGCAGCCCACTTCCTTGCAATGGAAGCACAGAGGACACAGTGCACAAAGGGCTAATATTTAGATAATGCAATACTTTGTGCTTGATGTGCAATAACACTGAAAGCAGCACACTGTTTGCACCAAGAACAACTGCACTAAATCCTACACTGAAAGTGCTAGAGTGTAGTAAACAGTACGGGGCTGAACAGACATATTAACACTAAATGTGCAGTATATGCCCAACTGGGGACAACATATGTGGACAATTTTGTATGCTACTATGTAGATGTACTTGGCATATATAGCACAAGACTGTGTAATATAAAGTACAGTTGTGCAAGTTAAACTGACCATAACAGTAGGTGTTCAAAATAATCAGTGCTGCAGTAGCCTTAACTATATGGGTTATATCCTGCCAAGGATATAATAGCCAGCCAGCTTTAAAAGCTTTAGGGTACCTTCCAAGTGCCCAAACTGTCAGGCAGCTCAAGCTGAGCTTACTAAAAGACAAGCTTGTGTAGGAAGCACTTCAGAGCTTTCCTGCCAGAAGAAAGAGGGAGAATGAGCCCTGAAAAGACAATGCTAGGAACAACAAAAATAGATGTCCACACACTGGCTTAAAAGACGCACACGAAAAAAAGGTAAGTGGAGTAAGGGGAATGGTTATTGCAGCAATGATCATTCTAACATCTGTTGTTATGGTAAGTTCAACTTACACAACTATATTATGTTCTTCATATTGATCACTGCTGCAGTAGCTTGAACTATATGGGTAGATGATCCTAGCTTGCTACACTAGAGAAGTGAAAGGAGAGGATTCCAGGAGCTCTTGGAGAATGGTCCTAGCAAAGCTTGATCTGGATCTAGGGAAGGAATCAAGCTTATAGTGCTTTGCAAAAGTATGTACAGAGGACCAAGTAGCAAATTCTAGAATACTTATAGAATCCAATCCTTTCCAAAAAGACATAAATGAAGCCAAGGCCCTGATATAGAAAAAGGTAATAGCCTTAGACAACCATTTGGAAATAGTCTGTTTTGATGCAGGTTGTCCCTTCCTCTTACCTTCACAAGAAATCAACAATTGTTCCAAAGAGCTGAAAGATTTAGCTCTGTCAAGATAGTACCTGAGTTGTTTGTCAACATCCAAGGTATGGAGTATACTTTTCCCCTCATTTTAGGTTCAGGAAAGAAAATGAGGAGATGGACAGTTTAGCTTAATGTAGACTCACATACCACTTTAGACATAAAAGAAGGATTATTTCTTCAAAGAAACCTTATCCCTATGGAAAATGAGATAGTGTTGACTCAGCATAAGAGCTTGCAACTCAAGATACCCTTCTTGCAGAGGACAGAGCAATCAGTAAAACTGTTTTCCATGTTAAGAACATCAGGTCAGCCAGATTAGCTTGTTCAAATGGAGCAAATGTTAGTTTCTGTCACACCAAATTAAGATCCCAAGCAGAGCCCTCTGGTTTTCTTTGAGGCCTCTTATGTAAAAGCCTATTTCAAGAACATTTTGACATGAGACTGATAAGAAAGAGGAGGATCCACGGGTAGACATGCTGAAATGGCTGATAAATGAACCTTAACAGAGGAATAAGAAAGGTCGTAGGATAGTTACTCACACAAATACTGTAAAACCAGAGAACAACTAGCCCTGAATGGGTACTGGTTATGTAGTTGGCACCCACTAGAAATCCTTTTCCATTAGCTAATATATGATTTTCTTGTAAGATGGTTTCTTGCCACCATTAGTACCTGCTGCACATCCTCAGTAAACAGTTGCCTAAAAGGAATTAAGACTCAATCATTTAGGTAGTCAATTGAAGTTGATTGATGTCAGGGTGTATCAAACACTCCTGTTCTTGTATGACTAGATCCATTCTGTGAGCAAGCTTGTGGTAATTGCCCTTGGTCATTTCCAAAAGGAGGAAGAATCACAGTTGCCTGGGCCAGAAGGGAGTCAGCACAATAATCTTGTGGATATTCCTTCTGAATCTTCAGAAGTACCATGGATATTAGCGGAAAGGGTGGAAAAACATACAGGAACATTCCTGTCATGGTATCTTGTTTACTGTCGTCATCTCGCTCGATCCAATGCAAAATTCCTACCTTCATTGACAGTCATGCCTAATTGTCACAGAACTTCTCTCACACAATCCGTCCACCTCTATGCTGGACATTCTCGTTTCCTCTTACCTTCTTCCTGTCTGTCTCAAATCTTCTTCACCAGATTGTCTTCTGCTTTTTTGCACATGTCTGAAACACAATAATCTGTTCTCTTTGATCTTTTCTACAATTGGAGCTACTTTGGCTTCTGCTCTTATGTCCACATTTCTTTGATTGTTCCACAGTGTGCATCCTACCACCCTTCTCCGGCGCTTCATTTCTATCACCTCTGTCTTCTTCATCTGCTCTACCTTTGCTGCTCAGGTTTCTGTACCATACAGTAGTACTGGTCACACCACTGTCTTGTACACCTTACTTTTCAGCTTCGTTGGCATTCTTCTGTCATTCACTACACCTGAGACTCTATTCCAGTTGACTGCAGCTCCTCTGATTTTTAGTTTTGACCTCTTTATTCAAACTTCTGTTCTTAACCATTCTTTCCAGATACTTGAAGCTATTAACCTGTTCCACTATCTTTCCTTCTATCTTAATTCTTAGCTTCTTCTGATTTATCCAATTTGCTGCAATTACCACTGTCTTATCTTTGCTTAGTTCCATCCCATGTGCCTTCAGTTTTGCATTCCAATCCCCTATCCTTTGCTGAAGTTCTTACTCAGAGTCTGTCTGTAATGCCATATTGTTGGCATACAGCAACTTTATTAATCTGTTCCCTCTAACCTGTTTGTTAATGTAGTACATCACCAGTATGAACAGCAGTGGGCTCACAGTTGAACCCTTATGCATACCCACTCTCACTGGGAGCCCCTCTGTGAGACTGAACATTGTTCATACATTCTATCAATCTTTCTTCGACTTTTGAATCACTGCAGTACTGCCCAAATCAGCTTTCTTGGGATCTTGTCATATGCTTTCTCCAAGTCTAAGAACACCCAGTTGGACTCTTTCCTCATCTCTAGCTTCTTCTCAACTATCTGTCTCACTGCAAACATCGAGTCAGTTGTGCTGCATCCTGATCTGAATCTAAACTGCTCATCTCCCATCTTACATTCTACTACTCTGAATAAACATTTATCAGTCACCCTTTCAGAACTTTCATGCAATGTGACAGGAGTTTGATGCCTCTGTACTGTCCACAGTTGTGGATGTCCCCTTTGTTCTTGTACGCTGGCATGAGTATGCTTACTCTCCAGTCATCTAGGATATGCCTTTCTCTCCACACTACTATGAGTACCCACAGGAGCCATTTTTCCTCTATCTCACCCAACATCTTTATCATATTTGCTGTGACCTCATCTGAGCCTGCTGTTTTCCCTGACTTCACTTTCCTTAGTGCTATTCTTACTTCTTCTAGGATGGGCTCCTCTTCTTCTCTCATTGTAAGCTGTGTCTGGGGCAGTACAGCTTCTGTGGGGTTTTCTTCATTCAGAAGCTGCTGGAAATACTCCTTCTATCTGCCTTTGATGTTCTGTGGACTGATGAACAAGTTGTTGCTAGCATCCCTTATGAAGGGTGTCTGACTATCTTCTTTATCTTTCTGTTTTTGTCTTGGAGCCTGATATAGTTTCTTTGTGCCATCTACTGATTCACTTTCCAGAAGTTGGTAGAGTGCCTCCAATGCCCTGTTCTTTGCTACTGCAACTCCTTTCTTAGCTTCTTTGTTAGCCAACCAGTATTCCTTCCTAGCCTGGTCAGTCTTTTCTATTTCCCACTTTTTCCTGAACTCCTTCTTTCTTTTGATGACTTCCTGGACTTCCACATTCTAATACCAACTTTCCTTATGTACCTTATTTCAATACCTGGCTCAGCCACATATCAGTTCTGTAGTCCTCACACATACTGTTTTGAGGCACTGCCATTCTTCTTCAACTCCACCAATTTCTTCTTTTTCTTAGGGTGCTAGAGGCCTGAGTAATTCCTTAAACTGTTGTACTTTCACTCCAATCAACTTCCAGGTCTTCAGCCTGGTCTCTTTTGATAAAAATAAGGAGCCTGCAGGCCACAGAGACTCCAACAAGCACAACGGCCAGTAAATATGCAGTAAATTGCAAAACTGTTCAAAAACAATGGAATAGCATGAAAGCGCTTATCCACCGTTTTTTGAACCATTTTGCAATTTACTGGCTGTTGTACCTGTCGGAGCTTCTGCAGCCTGCAGGTTTCTTATTTTTACTGGTCTCTGTTGACTATAGAGACTTCTCTGACCACTGCTTGCAGCTGATTGCGGCAACCAGTGGTTTATGCTGTGGAATGACTGTTTTACTGGGGATGACTTTGCAATCATTGATTTTACCCCAATGCTCTTTCCTTCTTAACAGAAAGTCTACCTGAGTTGCATGTTGGCCACTCTTGCAAGTGATCTTGTGACTGTCTCTCTTTCTGAACCATGTGTTGGCTACTATCAAGCCATTTGCCAGACAGAAGTTTAGAATGACCTCTCCTTCTTTATTCCTGTTGCCCCACCTATGTGGACCCAGGCAGTTCTCATATCCTGTTCTGTCTGTCCTGATATGAGCATTCAAGTCCCCCATTAACAACACCAATTCATGTTGTTCTGCTTTATCTTGTAGGTCCTGCAATCCTGTCTGAATACACTCTTTTCCTCACTATCACAACCCTGCTGTGGGGCAGAGGTTTAGATTATGAGTACTGTCATATCCTTACATTGGAGTCTGATTGCCATGAGTCTGTCACTAATTCTGATGATATCCCTTACTGTTTTCTGTAGCCTATCTCAAACCACAATTCCCACACCATTTCTAGCCTGTCCTGGTCCAGAGTAGGAGACTCTGGATCCTAAGCCAACTGACTTTGCTGCACTGCCCTTCCATCTTGTCTCTTGGATACATGGGATGTCTGGCCTCCTCCATATCATCATGTCATCTACTTCCAAGCTGCATCCTTTCAGTGAATCTACATTAAGTGTAATAATTATCAGTTCATGTTTGGAAGGTTGATTGGTTTTATATCCATCTTTTGCTCAACAGAGCTATCCCAGATAATTCAGGCTGGGCAACTAGACACCAGCCGGCCAGTAGCTTATAGAACCAGGGCTGCTGGGCTTTATGGTAGGCACACATTGGCAAACAGGGGCACATGCACCCCTCCCACCATTAGCATGGGTCCCTGGTGTAGGTAGGTTGGGTCTTCGACCCACTTATCACCAGCAAATACCCATGTCCATTTGTCGACATTAGTCAACATGACCAACTCACCTACAGCCATATTTTACAACATCAAGTGGCTAGCCCTGCCATGGTGTGCAGTCTGGTCAGTGTTCTTCTATGTTGAGGGCTGGCTGTCAAGACTGAATCTTGTACCTTGTGCATGGGAGGTGAAAACCTTAACCATTATGCCAACAGGAACATTCCTAAGGAAAAGAAAAGGCATCAGTCTTCCAGGCCTTCTTCCACAGAGTCCTGGCACAGAATCTTGCTAATTGATTGTTCAAAGAGAAGGCAAAGAGGTCTACTTGACGAACTCCCCACAGATGGAGCAAATCTTGGTAGACCTCCAAACTAGTTTCCACTAGTAAGTTTGCCGTTGTCCTGTTCAGCTTATCTGCCACACAATTTTGCTCTGACAAATTGTAGGATGCTTGTGGAGTGAGACTGTGGTGTGAAGCTATATCCCAAGCTAACATGACTAGTCTGCAAAGAGGGTATTTCCTGCTTCCCCCTTGCTTGTTGATGTACCACATGACTGTGGGATTTCTGTAACCACTTGAAGAGGTCCATGGGACCAAAGATGGTTCAGCGAGTTGCGTGCCTTGATCAGGGCAAGCCTCTCCTTAATATTTATGTGTTATGTCTGTCCCTGGTGTTCCACAATCCCCTGCACTTTTATCCCTCCTGAAACAGCTCCCCAAATAAAGTCTCAAGCATCTGTGCTGGATGAGTGCTTTGGAGCACGTGGGGGTGGGGGCCTAGATTTAAGGATATCTGTTGTCTCCACCAAAAGATTTGTCTTCTGACAAATCCCAGCACTGAGTTTTGAAAAGATAAAGGGTGTTGATGCTGAGAGCAATGAGATTTCAGATACCACTGTACCCTTCTCATGTGGAATCTTGCTAGTGGTATCATGAGAATCATAGATGCCATGAGACCCAAAATCTTGAGGTATTCCCTTGCAGTGACCAACATCTGTGTGGAAAACCTTATAAACAGATCTAGGCAAAGATCTATTTTTTCTTGCGGAAGAAAAGCTCTTTGAACTGAAGTGTCTAGTTGCTAGCTGACATCCCAGAAACACAGTCCTGTGTAAAGGAGTCAAACCTTATAAACAGATCTAGGTAGTCTAGCAGTTGTTCTCTTGGAATCCTAGCTTGTGTAAGAGGTCTTTCACTCAAGAGACTCCTGACACTTTGAAAAAGGCACTGCAAAGATAAGTAAGTCATCTAAATATGAGATAATGTGGATACCTGTGCCCTGCAATTAGCTATAAATGGAGCTAGACACTTTATGAACACTCTTGATGCAGTGGATGATTCAAAGGGTAAGGTAGAGAACTGATAATGTCATCCAGACACACAAAATCTTAAGAAACATCTCACCTCTGAATGAAAAGGGATGTAACAGGCATCTTTTAAGTCTAGTGTTACCAGGAAGTTTGAAAGAGGAAGAAAGGGTAACAGGCTGTGAAGTGACATCATTTTGAATTTGGGCACTATCACAAACAGATTTAGGAAACAAAGATCCAGAACTGGTCTCTAAGCATTTCTTTTCCCTGGCACTAGGAACATCCTTGAATAAAACCCTTCACCACCTGGGAAGGTGAAACTGGTTCTATCACTCCTTGGGACATCATGTGATGAAGAACTAGTGAAAACGAAAAAGTCTAACCTGGAGGATGAGGTCTGACCCCCTGGAAAGAAGGAATTTCCTCCCATTGCCATCTGAAACCTTGATGGATGATTTTCAGAAGCCATTTGTCTGAAACAATCTGTTGCCAAAGAGAGAAATGGAGATTCCGACTTTCTGGAAGAAGAAAGTGGCCATGGTGGGAGGAGTCACAAGGTCTCTTGAAGAATCATTCAGACTTGTTGGACTGTCCTAGGTTTTTGGGAGGTTTGAGAACATTTTTTGGAACCCCTTTGCCATTTTTTTCTTAAATATCTGTTTACCTATATTTTCTTGAGACTATTTATACTGTTTTGTATCAAGATTGGATGAGGAGACAGAAAATCCCTTGCAAAATTTGGAAAAAGAGGACTGAAAAATCTCAGAGATTTCCAGGATCATCTTGCTTCTTTCATCACATTTTCTGATCACCTCTGTAGCAGAGGGGCCAAACACTAAACCTCTAACCAACTGAATGTTTAAAATCCCATTTATAACATTCTGAGAATGCAGCCGTACAAACCTCCTCAAAATAGTACCACTGCCAATATCCCTGGAAAAACATCAACAGAGTCATACAAACACATTGTAAACAATAAGTAGTGGCCACAAGTAGAAACTGCAGATAAAACATTCCTCATACTTTCACAACTTGTCAGAACAAACTTTAAAATATGAGCCTGACAATTCAAAATTCTGAAAATCAAAGTTGCAGAAGTCTACACTTTTCCCCATACCTATAAATAATTTCCCAATCCTTATCAGAAAGAGTAGGACTGGAATTAACTAAGTGCTCAGCAGCAGTGGGATCAACAAAAGCTATATTGGGTCAAGTTTGGGAAAAATGAATAAACAGTTAAAAAGACTGAGAAACTTTTATACATTCTATCCGCCTTTTTAGGGACAGCTAGCTGACTATCAAGAAAATTGCAGGCAGTAATACACATATCCTCTAAAGGAGATAGAACAGGAGGAATGGGCATGAGATCTGGAAAATCCTTCTGTAACAACTCAATAGCATTTTCTGAGGTACTGAAAAAAACTCAATATTCTCCCACTGAAAACAGTGCCACATTCTACCAATAGTTTCAGAGAAAGAGAAACTCCCACACAGGGCAATCAGAAAGTGAGCTCTCCTCTGAAATGTGAGGGGAAATAAATCTATCTGTTCCTGCATCTTCCTGGTTGGATTCAGAATCTTGATTTTTTTTTTATTTGTTATTTATTTGCAGTTTGTTTGCCAAGATAGTCCATTGGACCATGAAGAGCCCATTTTCAATGGAGTCCTGGGGAGAAAACCTCTAGAATAGTACAGAAAATCAAAGTAAATACAGACAGTAATAATACATAATAGTAATACACAGAATGCAAAATACATACATAATAGTAATACAGAGGATTTTTTTTATTCTTTGCTAGAGCTGAATCTATTCAGAAAAAGAGGAATCCCTCATTCTTTTACCAGAAACTACTTTACAAATAGGATCAATAGCCTGAATTAAACCCCGAAACAGATGCAGTAAACTACTCCTATCCAAAGAAAATTGAGGATGAGTAGATACATGCTTGGTTTTCTGTTACTTTTTGACCAGGAAAATAGGGCCAACAGTGTTACTAATGGCATTTGGTGTTTCCCTCAGGATGGGCACAGCATTCTGACACAACAGGGAAACCTTCCCTGTTCCCTCTCCAAGGACTGACAAGAGTGGCTCTCCCTTGTCCACTGAGGGAACCTGAATAACTACAGTGGGCATGGCTAACCCTTGGTCCACAGTGGTTGTAGTTGCTACAACAGAGGAATCTAGGGTAAATGATGAAAGGTCTGAGGTATAACTAATTGCCACAGCAGAGTCACCCACCTGTGGCTGAGGCAGGCTGCTAGACTGCTGCAGTGGCAAAGGCTGTTTGTGTAATTTTTTTCTTTTTGTGGGTGGAAGAAAAGGCCAACTGTGGGACCAGTAGTCTGTTTCAAGGCCAAGTCAAAAATGGTGCCTCTTTTCCAGGGAGGACAAGCAGCAATTGCCAGTAAACACTACCAGTCAACAAAAGTTACTTTTTTTGACAGAAAAATACAGTAAAAAGCTCTTCAAAACACTATACCAGCCCCACAAAAGTAAAATAAACACAATTTATCCACAGAAAAAAATGTCTTTGGTTACTTTACAGCACTTTTAAACTGGCAGAAAAAAAAACAAGCATTCTGTTTAAAAGTAAGTTACAGTCTCAAGGCCATTTGTTAAGACACAAACTCTTAGCTTTAAAATAACTTTGCTGAAAATAATAAACATCTACACATTTAAGAAACTGGAAGTTTGTTTGTTTTCCCAAAGGAAACATATTTGCCCAGCAAAGGAAAACACAAGATGACCATCAATCCTTGAATGCCTCAGAGGAATATACTTTTCAGCTGCAGTGAAACTCTAAAGGGCTTTGCACCCAAACATGTCTTGTAGTAGGCTCAGCTCAAGCTGCCTAATAGTGTGGCTCTGTAGAACGTGCCTTGAAGCTTTGGAAGCTGGCTGGCTGTTATATCTTTGGCAGGATATAACCAATATATCGAAGGCTAACTTAAGCAGTGATCAGTATGATGAACATCATGATGAACCATGCAACATGAATGTCAGAATAGTATGTGACATATGGATAGCCTCTAGGCATGACAAGACCAACACACATTTGCTACCAGGTAATATTTTATATGAAGTGATATGCTAAATAAAACAACATGCACCCCAAAATATAGGAGTAAACACAAACTATGAAATCCAAAAACAGAAAGTGTGCACATAACCACATCAGACCCCATGAAATGCTGTAAACTTTTTAATTGATAAGACATAAAAATGTTTACAGTGTTTCATAGGACCTGGTGTGGTTATGTGCACACTTTGTGTTTTTGGATTTATGTTGCTTTAGTGCTGCACTGCTGCCTTTGGTTCTTCATTTTACAAATTATGAAATTAATTGTGGCAATGAAAATGTAACTTTATACATGACAGTATTTATATAATATACAAACATATACATTATATGTTCTCTACTTACCTCTACTTCCAGTCAATGAACCACAGCCTTTTCTCCCTGGGATCCACCTCTGCAGGTAAGTCCCTTAGCTGTTCCTCTTAGGAGATAGCAAGAGGCAGATAAAGTGGAAGAGTAGTCAATGTTGCAGTAGGTAGAGGCAGTATGGAGAGGTTGTCAAGACCCCTATACCTATACCACAACAGCCGGCAGGTCCTGAACAGCATCTTACTGATGCCTGTGGGATGGTGTACCTAACAAGGAAAGTATGACAAAACACATCCCACTCACAGCCTCCAGGGTTGTCAAGACAGATGAACAGGGAAATGCACAGACTTACTAGGTGAAGGTTTCACAGAGACACAATGCTACAGTAATGGCAAAGCACCAAATCAGGGCAGACTACTTTAGATGACAGCATTTTGCCCCACCTGAAGTTTGGCAAACCCATAGAAAGGGCTCCCTGTAGCATTTCTCTATCTGGCCATCTCTTGAATAGATGCACCCATGTGTTAAAACAGCTACAGTGATTTGTTTGTAAGGTCCTCCATCCACTAGGCTTGTTGACTCAGCTAAATCAGTCCCTCCTGCACAGCTGGACAGCTCTTTCACTGTTGTCTCAGCTTCCTGGAGCACAACCACCACCAGTACCATCTTCTGATGTGTCTCCTACTACTTCTGGTGGCAAAAGGCCTGCTCGTGATCAAAAAGATGCATTCTCATATACTGGATATGACTGTCTAGTGAAAAATATCAGTAGAGGCAGACAAAAGCATGCACATTACAAAGAAGTAGTATGCAAGGCACAGAAATACAGGTCTGATGTGTGTTTGCCATGTCACTTGAATGAATGTGACTAATGTCCCTGTGGTACAAGTGCAAGTCGAAAAATAACTGTGTGGCACACATCAGCACTCCATGACAATGTACCACTTTACACAATGACATAGATAAACATACATGTGTCAAGTGGAGCATATGTATAAAACATAATGCTTTGTCAGCCCCTTTGATTAAGAAACGCCCACGCAGAGGCACATAGCATATGGGAGAGCAGTGCTACTTCCATCATAACATGCCATATACCCATCTGTACAACATATGTTAGCAACACACACATACTAAGTGGTTAGCATTACTGAGAGCTGACATACATCTGGTAGTTTAGCTCAGAGAGTTAAGGCTATGATCTGCCAACAAGCTTCCTCCTGTAGTCCTGATTGTGTCTCTCTTTTTCTGCTTACAAGCTGTTTGAATCAGTCATTTAACTAGACACCATTCTTCATTCATTCCTGAAAAGTGGCCCTCTTAACAAGTAAGTTTACCTGGATAACTGATAAATTAAAAATAAAATATAAAGAAATACAAGTCAGAACTATGACAGGTATATGAATGATGCCAGAGCGAATTGAAGTGCTGGGGTAAAGGGCAGATGAGTACAGATACATACCCATGCCAATGTATCGCTATTTGCAACATCTCCTAGACTATACAGCATGTGTGGTGCATGTGTAGCCTCCTATCACTATGTTTCACATGTACTGTCATGATATGAATAACAAACATGCAATGCGTGGTAGTGAGATCACCCACAGTAACATATGTATTCTGGCAAAAACCAAAAAACATCATGCAGATAGAAAAGCAATAACAAGAACAAAGAAAGCAAAGAGAGAAAATACATTTGATGGCAGAAACATACATGTTGCACAACACTGGGCATACATACGGTTGTCACTTTGATTACAATGAGACATGATAGGTAATAATATTTCTATATCACTGTGCAAACATAAAAAGGCGCTAATTGTCAATTATGCATCTTGGAACAGAGCAGTAAAGACTAAAGGTGCACAGAGATAGCTTGTGTTGCAGTAAGCAGTCAAAACATGAGAAGTACACATCTACATAGACAGATGTAGGAATGACAGCACACAGAGGTGACCTGCATCACGTGTGGTACTTTGAATATACACATTATGCATCTGTAGACACATCAATAGGAACCGCAATGCACAGAGGTCATTGGTATTGAACCAGGCATTTGAGACATGCATAGTACATGCCAGTGGACACAGAACCAGCACATGAATGGAGAAGTCACCAGGATTATGTTAATTGTGGGAGGCATGTACCATATGTACCCATGGACAAGGATTCAGCAAATGGATGTCATACAGAAGACACTAGAACTGAGCTAGGTACTGAAGATGCACATAGTGTGCACCCATAGATAAAGGACCAACACATGGATGGCACATCCATTAAAAAGGGCCAACGCATGGATGCCACACCCATGAATAAAGGGCCAGCACACAGATGGCACACCAAACAAACACAGTTAAATAACCATTAGAATGCTCATGGGATGGATAGAAGAGGAACTCTTCAGCATTGCCTTAGGCATCAAAAGCATTCCAGCTGGTGCTGAAACAAGATGGATTATTAAAGCCAATAACAGTCACCAATGCAGGGAATGTTGGTACCAACCTTTAAGTGCAAATTTTCCTGGCCAATATGTCGGCCATATCTACCCCTCATCTAAGAACTCTTGGCTAAATAGACAATCACAGTTATTGAGAAAATCGCCTACAAATAGACATATCTTCCTCTTGCTCCATGCCAGGGCACCGTGAAATCAGATGTCACAATGAGGTAGTCTGACGTATTCATTAGCTATTCTGTCCCATGTTGTGGTTGCAAAATTGAATTCTATGTGCCAGTGAAGTGTGACACATATTTCCCTAGACAGGTGAAATATAAGTCATGCTGGACATTAGGGATGTCTAAATATCTGGGAGTTATGTGTGAATCAGTTTTGAACAATGTCTGCCTGATCATGTATATGTGTGGCCTGTGCAAACAGGCTGTGATAAAGGCAGATGTATATGTATATCCATCCATCTTTTTGGGCAAGGGACTTTGCATTCATGTTACTTGCATATGCATATATCCATGATGTGCAGTGGAGCCAAGTGTGCCTGCTGCACATGCATGCTTGAGGGAGTAAGTGCTGAGTACCTATTGTGTATTGCTAGCACACCTAAACATTCTTTCCTATAACATCCTTCTCAGTCTGCTTTACCATAAACTACAGATCACAAAATTATGCAGTGCATCAGCCTTATTTCCCATGAATGTATACTGATTCTGATTAAAACATTAATCTTGTCATAACTATACCAATGCATGCAGAATGTGCATATTTCTGTGCATAACAGTGGATACCAGTTCTGGGTATACCTTCAGCTGAGTGGCACATATGAGTGCAGAACTGTGTATATATTTGAGTACATGTAGTGCATAAGAAAAGACTGTTGCTTGATGCTACAGGTCATGGCTGACAGAAAAAGGAAGTTGAACTTTTATCGAAGAGAAGAATAAAGTGCTGCTTAGTGCACTGATGGTGTGCTGTTTATGGGGGAGAATGGAAATAAAGTGGAGCACCACACTCATAAGCTATTGTAGATATTAGCATGATTGGTGGCCATGGGTGTATTATTACTGAGCGTAAGCTATTGTAGATATTAGCGTGATTGGTGGCCATGGGTATCTTATTACTGAGTGTAACTGCTGTGTCAGTAATATGAAGCACAGGACAAAAATCATACAAAATATGTTTCTGTAGGAAGATTTTGAAAGGGCAGGGTCCTCTAAAGTTGTCTTTCTGACACTTGCTGAGCAGATGCATCTTAGCTTGGTACCAGAGGTGTGCATCACAGATGTTCAGTTGTTGGTGCCCCATGCTAGTCAGATACATATGTAGCGAACCTGCTGTCACCCAGCTGATGTTCTCATACATCATTTAGCTAACAAGTGTGCCAATAACGTCAGTGGCATCATAGCATGAGTCGACATACACAGTGACAACATATGGTGCTGCACAGATATTCTGACATTCACTAGAGAATTCACACTGGTGTGTGCTGCATTCCTGTCTGGATACCAGATACCTGGGAACACATGGACAACTGTGAGGTAGGCCCTTCCCTGTGAATCTTTGATATATCATTTCTTCATTTGGGGTTGAAAAGCCCAAGGTGAGTACCATTTTGACAACATCAGCGGTTGCTACTGACATACTTCCAGGACAAGCTCAAGATGGCAGCAGTGCTAGATGGCCACAAAGTCCAGATGGATAAAGTCCTTAATGTACCCCAGATGACCTCTGTGTTCGATGAGTGACATTGGCTCTGGAAGGTATACAGAGGGGAAGACGGGAATGAGCAGTTAATGTTGGCTTTCCCATCTTGGGGGAAGGGAGGCAGCCTAGGCTCACTCCAATAACAGCATTAAGAGCTCAATGAGTTCCATGCTGCAAGAGATATACCTTCTGTTTGGGAAGCAGCCCATTCCCCCAGAGTCAGTAATTGCAGAGCTCACAACACAGCTGCAGGGTGGTGAGGTATAAGGAACACTTCGCAGAAGCAGTATGATGCTGCTGCAATGATTCAGTCTCATCACCAACCCTTTATGTGGGTTGGGTTAAGTCTATGCTAGGCAAAGATGGATCTGACAGACCAGGATAGAAGCTGGTGACAGTTGATAGGCAGCTGCAGTGAGGGGAAGGAAAGATGACAACAGCACTGGTGGAATCACTGCAGGGCAGCACCAGGTGCTAAATGTTTCTGTACCACATACAGCAGTTAGCTCTAGATCTACATAAGGCAGCAGGCAATTCATCACATGAATGAGATTTGATGTGGAAGAACAGGGTAGGCAATATGTGGCAGGCCAGAATGTTGGATATATCAGCAATAGCAATGTAGGATCCAGTTCTGTGTATTCCTTCCACTAGATAGCTATTGCTGTGATTAACAGTGGCCTATCTGCTCTACTGCTACAATGTACAGCACTTACTATGGTCTCACTGCAGCAGACATTTGTCACTGTGGCTGCTGCTTTTGCTGTCAACATGGTGTCTGTTAACATTTAAACACATAGAAATGTGCAGTAGCAAGCCATGCCCTAGTAGTGAAGTTTTCACCAAAGAGAGCAAAGCTGTTGCTGCCCACTTAAAAAAATGGTATGACTTATATGTAACATTACAGAATATATTGCAACCCCCCCTCCTTTGCAGGAATGCATTATTATGCTATGAGTCATACTTAACATTAAAGAATGCTTCTTAAGCCCCTATACAAGCATGTATGATGACCACCTTCAAAAACATACACATATAACCTGCCAAGTGTTAACCCAGTAGATGAACACATACACAGATTGTTTATCCTGAAATCAATAAGGAGGATGGGCTATTTTTCAGTAAAATACATAATGGGGGGGGGGGGTGCTGCTCCCTTATCCTCCTGTTAAATCCACTGTTCCCTCAGTACATCTCAGGAGGCTGCCAACCAGTGTCATTACACAAGAGATCAGTACATCTCCTACTTCTGAAGCTGACAGGCTATAACACTGATGTCAGATTCTTCTACTTTACTCACAGCAGACTGACAATCTGTATAACTTCAAGATGCATCATTACAAAACAAATCAGTAAGGGGGAAGTCTGCCGCACCACCTAACCCTTCTGCTCAACGATGACAGGTAGTGCAATCATGTTCATAGTATTCTCCACGCAGGTCATCAGTCAGTTTGGAAACAATGTTTGTATTATCAGTCCCTGAAAGGATTAATTAATGCAAAAAATGACATTGCATTACAGTAATGAAGGAGCAGCTGTTTGCAGTTGCTTTTCCATCTTTATGGAGTATTTCTAAGTGTGACGGTCTTTTTTGGAAAAGCAGATGCAAATATATACAGCTGTGAATGTGAAAATGTGAGATACTTTTTGGTAGCAGAATGCCTAATAGTGCAAATATCTGCAAATGTAAATGTGAGATTACTGTACTGTATTTACTACTAAATGTAGTTGTTGATGAGTACTACAGCCTAGGTGAGATGAGTTGAAGTAAGAATTAATTGTGGGTCTGCTGCTTGTTTTTTTCTGTTAAGTATCATTTGATTGCCAGCCACACCAGCATGAGCTGATACGATGTGCTAAATATTAAGAATCACTGTGAGCACTTCTGCGGTGGTGGTGCTGCGGTAGTATTGTCGCCTCACAGTAAGATGTTGTCCTGTTTGATTCTCAGCTAGAACGTCTTCTGTGTGGAGACATGCATGAAGGGGCGTACCTTCATTGAAGGTTGTGCGTCAGGGCCGGCAGCTCAGCACGTAAAAATCTACTGCCAATCATTAGCGGACCAGAGTTCCGCTGTGGTGACCCCTAACTGGGAAAAGCCGAAAGACACAACACCAATAGGGTTGCCACCTTTCTACTGTGCCATTTCCTGACAAACAAGCCCCGCCCCATGCACAATCAAGCCACACCCATTCCTTTTAATAGCCACACCCTTTACTCTAGCACCCTTCAGCATAAGTCTTTAATATCACATAGAGTTACCAATAAGTAGAAAAATGTGCAACGAGTCAAAAGTAAATTAAAAAAAACTTTATTTAGCAATACTTCAAAAGGTTCACTACATACAACAGTACATCACACACAAGCATGGGAAAACTAAGCCCAAGTCTCATATCACAGGTAGTACTAAAATGGAAATGCAATTAGATATTAAAAACACCAGTTCATTCAAAGCAGTACATTAAGGGTTCACCACACACAATAGTAAAAGAAAAGCAACTGTTTAAAGTATCTTCAGTTTTGCTAGAAATCATTGCTTATACTTGAAGCTATATTTGGCATTTGATCTAGCAGCCTCAAGTAATGGCTGGTTATTTCTCACAAATGAATAAAATTGCGAACAACTCATGTTAAAGTTTAGCTTGACCTGCAACTCTGCCTTCACAAGTGACACAAGCATTCTATTTCTTACATCAGTCCACGCATTCCCCATAAGTGAAAAACCCTTTCCACAAAGCTATTGCTGGGGATTGAAAGAGCAAACTGCACCAGTCTGTAAAGTGGCTTGCAGTCTGGAGCTTTACTAAAAAAAGTCACCCAGCGATCACTTACAGATGCCTCTGTCATCTGTAACAGGGCTGGCAATGCAGCAGTTAAAGTACAGTAGTCTGAGTAAAGTGCTTCGATGTCCACATCCAATTTGAAGAGGTCTGCAACTGTACGCAGTTCTGGCCAAGTTACAGGATGTTGGAGGTTGAGGACCTGCATAGCTTTAAAGGGGCTATTATCATAGTCAAACCACTTCTGTAGGTAAAAAAGTGCTTTACTGTAAAAATCACAGAAGGTCCTACAGACCTGCTGTGCGACAGCTGGAGTAAAGTGCTGTAAGGCAGATGAAACTTTAGTACCAAAGAACTGGTCATCTAGCCTTCTCTGCAACTCATCTTTTAGACTTTTCATCACGGTGTACAATTCTGGAGCAGAGAGAGTGTTACTTTCAAGTTTTGCTATAGACTTGTGGAATACCTGCAGGATGTAGTGCATGAAATGTATGTAGCACTCTGCCTCAGACACATCCCCACTGATGCCATCCTCATCGGCCTCCACAAATTTCCAGATAAGGGGGTGACAGTCCTCAGGCCCTTGACTAATAAAATAACTTTTAATAGCAGGCCAACATTCTACCAGCCTTGCCACAGCTGGGAACAAAGACAGCCACCTTGTTACAACATGTTGCATTATTTCCTTAAAGTCATGGTCTAGGAAAGAACAGAAGCCTTTCAACAGTGCCATTTTTTTAGCAGATGCTGAAAACTCACTATGTACTTTCAAAACCAGAGTCTCCACATCAAACTTTGCAAGGGCCTTGCTTGCATGCTTGGCACAGTTATGTATTACATGGCATAAACAGTTTGCTGCAATGATGTGAGGCACCTCAGATTTCAAACTTTTAAACAGACCTGTGCTTTCCATAATTGACTGAGGCATTGTCTGCAGCATAGCTAGCAATGTTTTGTACTTTGAGTCCTTTATGCACAAGGATGTCCTTTATTCTAGTAAAGATACATTCAGAACTTTCGTTATGATCCTCATAGAAATCAAGGAGTTTCTGTTGTGTGCCATGGGTGTGAGTAAAGTACTGAATAACTAAAGGGAACATTTTTCTGTTCCCTTTATTGGATGCATCTGATCCCACTGAGAAATAGGAATTGCCAAGTTCCTGCAGAAGGAGCTCCTCTGAATGAGGTGCAAGAACATTCATGACAATACTCTCAGATTTTGTCTTCCCACAGGTGAATTTCGAAGCCAAAGTAGAATCAGGGAAGACTGTCGGTGCCAGCTTACCTCCACAATCTATGGATACATATGAGTGACCATGTTTCACTCCATGATAGACTGCTGTCACTTCAGCTGCAGTGACTTTGGAAGCTTCACTGGTTACACTACGTGGCTGAATAAACTTGGTCATTACGAGGTTCTGCCTCTGGAGCTGAAGGCTTTGATGATGTTTGTCTGACTTCTGATGGCTTTTCAATGCCTTTTCCCCATCCCATTTTACAGTGAAAGTTGTTCCACAGGATGTGCACTTTGCCATGGAATCTGCATTTGGAACAGGTCGCACCCATGAGTAGCTTTGCTCCCACACCTTATTATAACTGCAGAAAAAACCTCTTAGGAGACGCGCTTTCAGCCTCTTCTTGATGATCCATTGACCTTTTCCTGAACATGATTCCTGTAGGATCCTTGCCCAACACTACAATAAACCAAAACAGCTATTAATAGAAATTCAAAAGACGTGACCAACACCAGTGCCTGGTGGGGACTGTGTCAGTCAGTAGCCACTAGCCAGAGTTCATATTCACATGTGAATCTCCAGACTTTCACACCCTAGTAATACCAAGTTGGTATAGGGAAAAAAAAATGAGACTCCTCATGAAAAATTACAGTGAAGGTAAAGCAATGAAAGGCAGAAGCAACTCCTGTCTGAGGGACTTTCGCAGCTGTTACACATGAACCTGGTGTGACAGCAGAATATGCACAGAAAGCATTCAACTGTGTGTAAAACACATGGGTCAGACACTACAGCAATGCACCAAATTAAGACCCTCTACTTTTATGTAGAACCCAGCGCAAACGTTATCCAGCTGAGTCTGAACACAGCAAGAAAGTTCAGGCATACTGTGGACTGACAAGATAAAGATGAAATACATGGCAGCTCAGCAATCATAACTTGCATAAAGACAAACAGGACATAGTGTGGGCCGACACAACGATAAACATGAAATATGTAACTCAGCAATCATAATACCCTCTGGCTGCAACAGTAATAACTTGCATAATGATAAGAGACCGTATGGGCAGACATAAAGACGAATTCCGTAGCCCCACAATTCCAGATGCAACACCCCATATTAAGTGCAAAGCACAGAGACCAGTCAATTTGGGGCTGGTTTCTCCCCTTTTCCACTCCAGATCCTCACCACCACCTCCTCCCACTGGCACAGTTAGAGTTGAGCATAGTGGCCAAGTGAAGACCTCCAGCACCCTATTTATCAAACAGTGCTTTGGGCCCCTGCTAAAGCAGTTGAGACACACTTGGTCTGATTTATATACACAAGGGAAAGGCTGGCACAAGTTTACTAACTATGCCCCCCTTTTCCCCAGACTACAACATAATCAGCCAGCTACTCCTTATAAGCAACTTTAAGGCCCTACCAAAGTGTGTTCAGTCTTACTGTGCAATAGTAATAAACATTGCTAGTTTGACCAATGCCAAGGTAGTGGCCCAGTGTCACTAAATAAATATTTAAGTAGTCACACAACTTAAATATCTACACAACAAAACGTTAGAAAATATCCTGTGTATATTCACTGTAACAAGCTCAAAACCACATAAGACATTTCACATTGACAGTCCCAAAGAAAAGCAACTACATTAAGCCTTGCTATATACCCAAGACACCTAGGAAGAAACACAGGTCAAGGTAAACATCACGGTGATGATAGACTAGAAAAGACAGTTCTACAGTCCAAGCATCCTATACAAATCATGTAATCATATATTCACTGTAACATCAAATGAGCTAAGCTTTGGTATAGACGGTATACCCTAGAAAACACAGATAAAAGGTAAACAGTTGTGATGACAAACTAGACAAAAAGCTACATTTAAGCCTCACTATAATACGAAGACTGTACACCCTAGAAAGACACCTTAGGAAGAAACACAGGTCAAGGTAAACATCACGGTGATGATAGACTAGAAAAGACAGTTCTACAGTCCAAGCATCCTATACAAATCATGTAATCATATATTCACTGTAACATCAAATGAGCTAAGCTTTGGTATAGACGGTATACCCTAGAAAACACAGATAAAAGGTAAACAGTTGTGATGACAAACTAGACAAAAAAGCTACATTTAAGCCTCACTATAATATGAAGACTGTACGACAGACACCCTAGAAAGAAACACAGGTCAAGGTAAACATCACGGTGATGACAGACTAGAAAAGACAGATCTACAGTCCAAGCATCTTATACAAATCATGAAGTCATTATATAGTCACTGCAACCAAGTCCAAAACCAGATTAGAAACTGTTCTAGTTAATAATCACCACATGTTGAACATCTAGATAGTTACACACATCTTGTCACCATCAATGAATGAGATAGTGCCAGCACAGCTAGTGAATTAATATAAATTTAATATTTAAAAAATTCACTAGTAGCTGTGCTGGCAATATTTCATTCCCCTTGTCACACTAATCTTTGAAAATCTACCTTAATTCCAAAGAATTCATCCATTAAAAAAATTCCACTTACCTCCAGAAAAATCAGCAGCAGGGCTACTTAAACAAGCTCTCAGCACAGCAGCAGAAGAGAACAGGCAGCTAAAGGGCCAGCAAGCAGGGGAACACACCACCACCCAGTCCACAGCACTTCTCCTCCAAGGCAAGACTCCAGCAAGCAAGGCAAGCAGCAGGGCTAAGGCTATCCTTCCAGGCAGCAGGGCTTCCAGGCAGCAGGGCTAGGCAATCCTTCCAGGCAGCAGACAATCCTTCCAGGCAGCAGGCAATCCTTCCAGGCAGCAGGCAATCCTTCCAGGCAGCAGGCAATCCTTCAAGGCAGCAGGCAGCAGGGCAATCGAACCAGCAATCCACCGAAGACGATTTCAGATCTTAAGCACCACCTTTTACAGTACAGAGTAAGTAAAAGGTAAAAACTAAAAGCTGAAGCGCCGCTTTTTATGCATACATTTTCGCGGGCTTTGCAGGGATTTGACTAGCAACTCTACGTGTTGATTGGCTGCTTGCTGCACGAGCCTCGTCTGCAGCAAGCAGCCAATCAACGAGAGTCCAAGACGGGAATTTTTTATTTTTTTTTTAATACGCGCTGACGAGCCTGACGTCGCTATTTCCGGACTTTGACTGCAAGAACCTGAGAACCGGAGTGCCCTACTGATTTGCGGGCACTCCGGAAAAAAAACGGAGGGGTGGCAACGCTAAACACCAACTGTAAGCACTTCAGCTGGTAAAGCTCTAGCACTACATGCTGAAATACTGAGGGACAGGGTCACTTCATATACTTCTGGGTACTGACCACAATGTGGACAGACTGCTTCATAATGTATATAAACAATCTGAGAGGAAAGACGTAAGGCTAGTACAGAAACAATCTGGCCTCACCCATCAGCTGAATAGCACAACACAAACACATCACACTTGTCACACTTGTGTTGTCCATATCATCAAGGATGTCATCCTGGATCTGGTATAACAAAATGTAACTGTGTTGACATTACACTAGTTGCTGCTCCTTACCCAGCAGCATGGTTCCTGTACATTGCATCATGACCTACATCTATATATGATGCTACCCACTTAGCAGCTACACAACTTGCACATCATGTTCATCTCCAGGGTGCCTGGTATGTAAGTCACAATCTGCTTTGTGTGGTCACACACACCAAATCTTGTTAGTGAACACAGAGTTGATTGGGACTCCCAGGTAAGAATGTTCATGACGCACTGTACAGGCATTGTGCAACTTGCAGCAATTTCAAGAAATGTATCTTTTTTGTGATTGATAAAATAATTTGCAATAAGAGAGGGGGTGATTTGAAATTAAAAGTGGAAAATCTTGAGACCAGGTGGCAACTTAGGCTTAATGCCACACATCCCCCAGGTTTGAACAATAGTATTGCTATTCTTCCTATATTAAAAGAAAAAGCAAATGTTATTTATGACACTTTTTAAAAATATTTTAAACAACAGATACACTTTTATATATTTTCTTCCAACTATTTTGGATTGTGATGATTTCCTGTTTTGTGTCATTTTATATATATATATATATATATATATATATATATATATATATATATATATATATTTTTTTTTTTTGTAATACCTCATTATTTAGCTCCAATATTGGTACTGTGTCTTTAAATTTCTGCAATTACTACTATGTGATGATGTCATTATGTGTGGATTGGTCAGGTTGTTAGGGTACTATATTATTTAAATTGTGAATGAATTTCTCAATGTTACTCTGATGAAGTCATTTTCATGGTGAAAGCGCTTAGTCTTAGGGACGTATTGTCTGTTTGTTTTATAACAGTGTTTGGATCTTTTTTATTTTTAGTTATTAGTGTCTTGCTTCATTTGAAGTTTTGGATGATGAAGAACAAATGGGTAATATGGCTCTTGCCCTGTCCATGAGTCACAGTGACAGGATGATACCCATGTTTACTACATATGCATGGGTTGCCTAGTGCCTGGATGATAATGTGCATTGTATCCATGACATCATCAGTCCTGCCACAGTGGTGCCCACCTGGATTGGGATGTCAGCATCCTGATGTATCCGATAGCATACTGCATCATGCAGGTTAGAAACTGGTAAATAAGTCTACTGGCTAAAGACTGTGATACTGTGCATCCAAGAGCTCCAGATTATGCGGAATGCTCCGAATTTAACGACGAGCGAAGCCACTGTTCCACTGTTCTGCATTGAACAGCTGTGGCTCTGCTACACGCATTCTGATTGGTTTGTGTACCGCAATTACTGCCAATCGGCATTGCAGTATACAAACCAATGCATATCTCTCTGCTGCCCGTCCACATTGCGCAGTGTTGGTTGTGCTCTACAGATTTTGATTGGCTCATACACATCATTTACAGCCAATCGCAAATGCGATATATGAGCCAAACAGGTAATAAGTCTCAGGAGAAAGGGAGCCAATGACTCTGGCCACAGATCTTCGTGAGCAAAGTAACTCTAGCTGTCTTCACATATTATAGTTTGAGATATTTATTTACGTCTTTCTGCTTTTATCTCACTATGCATTGCTTAGTGAGATGAAAGCAGAAAGATGTAAATAAATACAAAATATCGTTGTTTTTTTACAATAAAAATTATAACTTTTTTGTGGAAGTCACTGTAGTGTCAAACTGACAGGTAATGAAATGGCAAGCTCACTTGAGGCTTAGGTAACTTAAGCAGCACTCAGCTCTTTCATGTCCTAGTTTCATAGCGTACAATATATATGTGGAGTTGCAGGATTTCAGTACAATGGCTTTTTTTTTATAATATAGCATGCATCTTCAGTCAGTCGTTTTTAAGGTCTGCGGAAGTAGACGTCTTAGTAAAGATACTCCAGGAGCAGGGTTCAGCTGGTATTATCGATAATGGAATAGAAATAATACTGTGACACTGGATGGGAAAAATATGTTTGTTTTCAGTAAATAAAGATACTATCAAGGGTGTAGCTGGGCATACTCACTGTACTGAGTTTTTCGAGACATCTCTCAGAAACTTTATCACAATGATACAGAACATTTAGAAATGTCTAATCTAGTGTTTATTGTATAAAGCTTTACAGAACACGCTTATATTATATAAGAAAGCACCAAGATAATGGTGTGCCCCTTTCTGAGTGCATATGGGCGACACTGTCAAGGTTGAGTACATCTTTTTAAATGATGTGTGGGTAGTGGGGGTAGCAGCATGAGGTATAGATACAAAATATAAATTTCTGGCTACATCTCTGGACGCCATACTCTTACATTTAAAAATGTCCATGGGTTTACTGTGACCAATAAAAATAGTTTGGAAGCGAATAATTGAATTAGAAGATGTGTACAAAGGGCAGAGCTTGAAAGAGTGTTAATCAGGTCACCTGGCAGACAAATTAAGCAGTTCTTCTGAATTTTCAAACCTCTATCAACATCAGTGAATGAACAGAGCGCAGTGCAGGGCTAGCCACTTGATGTGTAAAATATGGCTCTAAGTAATTTGATCATGTTGACTGTCACCAAATGGGCATGGGCATGTGCCAGTGATAAGTGGGTTGAGGACCCAGCCTACTCCAACTTACAGCAGGGACTCATCCTAGCAGTGGGTGGGGTATATGTATCCCTATTGGCCAGTATATGCTGTCCATAAACCCTAGTGGTGTGTGTCCAGTTGCCCAGCAAGATAGGAACTGGGAATTTGAGCTAGGCTGTTCAGTGGTATAGTGGCAGGCTAGAATAGCAGATTATAAAATAAAGGTTTTGGATCTGAGACGTGTCTTATTGAATTTTACAGATGTTCTACCATGCTCCATGGCAATGGCACATTTCGAGCAGTGCGAAAATAGGCTGTTCCACATTTTGAGCATTTGTCATACATTGTTAGGGTCTGTGTTCCACATTGGCCTCTTAAGAGGTTGAGACCTATGCTGTGAAACACCCATGAAGCTACCTATAGCCAGTTGGAGAGTGTTGACTGCAATAATAGAGACCTCTGTGTAATAGACACTGCTGTGTTCACACTTAATTGAAGGGGTATTAGCTGTTCCCTTGTGCCCTGCACCTGCATGGCTCTTCTGGTTTTGAGTGCAGCCATACATAGCAGTAAGCTGTAGAGGATTCACTTCCTGAAGCACCCACATGTGTGCTTTGGCTGAATTTGTGTCACAGGCACTGCCGGCTCCCTGGTTGCCATCAGCATGTTCATGAATATGACTGTGTTACATTCTACTGTTGCCAGTATATGCCTGATTTGTGTTGCTTTTGGGTTTTGGTCCCCTGTTGATGTCTACTTGGTACATATGATATGCCTTTCATGATTTGTTTTACAGGAGTTATGCATACATATGCAGCACAAGGATTTCATTAGCAAATTTAAATATGCTGTTGTGCAATTGTGTACTTAATTTTTTTTGTTGTTGCTACAGTTTGCACAGCTTTGATACTGAATTTCACTTTCACATGCCATTGTATGTGCAGTAGTCTTCTAGAATCTTCTTCTTCTTTTGGCTTTTCCTGGTTAGGGGTCACCACAGCGGATCATCTGTCCACTCATGATTGGCAGTGCAGTTTTACGGTGCCAAGTTGCCAGCCCGGTGCCCAACCTTCCACAGAAGGCACACACATGCAGACACTCACACCTAGGGCCAACTTAGAGTGTCCAATCCACCTACTGCATGTCTTTGGGATGTGGGAGGAAACCGGAGCACCCGGAGGAAACTCACGCGACCACAGAGAGGACATGCAGACTCCGCACAGAAGGCACCCCAGCTGAGAATCGAACCAGAGAACCTCTTGCTGTGAGGCGGCAACGCTAACCGCTGCACCGCCGTGGCCACCCCCAGTAGTCTTCTAGAATGCATATTGAATTTATTAATATTGCTCTCATATAACATACCAATAAAGAAACCAAAAAAAGAAGTGAAATTCTGAATTTTGTCTGTCTATAATTCTGTGTCTCATCATGAGCTCATTCCCTATCCAATATATATCATTACTTACTACTTGCAAAGCTGTGATCACAGCATATTCACTCTCAAAATTACTGCAGTGGCCTACCATCACAAAACAGTATCAGTTCCCATAACCTGACTATATGTATTTGTGATAAAGTATCACTAAATTAAGACTGTTGGATTTTAAGAATTAGACATTAAGGTGGTGCTGCGGTAGCGTTGGCACCTCACAGTAAGACGCTGTCCGGTTCGATTCTCAGCTAGAATGTCTTCTGCGTGGAGACATGCGTGAATGGGCGTACCTTCGTTGAAGGTTGTGCGTCAGGGCTGGTAACTTGACACATAAAAATCAACTACCAATCATTAGCGGACCGGAGTTCCGCTGTGGCGACCTCTAACCGGGAAGAGACGAAAGACACAACATAAATAAATTAATAATATGACTGATATGAATGTGAGCAAAATGATCTTTCCTAACCTTTATGTTTATACTAAGGATGTATAAACCCACATGTTTGAACACTCCAGTGTAACTAAGTTTAGTTGCTTGATGTGTCTTGGCATATCTGTAAGTCTTAGTTCATAGGTTCATAGGCTCATAGGTTGGTACTAGGCTATCAGCCCTAGGGCCTATACAAGCCTAGCCATAACAATTTCCTGGCTATTTCTTCCCACACTATTTACTTCCCTGGACCCCTGTCTAGCAGGGCGACTGACGTGATCCCCGGGGTGAATTTCCTTTCTCCCATCCAATCGTCAAGGTTCCTTTTGAAGAGGACCAAAGAGGCACTCTGCTTGACATGTATGGGCAATCTATTCCAGAGTCTGGGGAGTCTCTGGGTCAGGAACATATCCCTCCAGCATGTTTTGTTTATTGTGATGACAAGGTTTAGATCCCTGGAGCGTGTGGCTCTGAGGGATTGGGATTTCTTTAAGTGTAGCATGTCCAACAGCTCTGGGTTTGACATGGCCTTGTATGTTAAGCAAAGATCGCCTCTGAGTAGACGATATGCGACAGAGTATAGCTGGAGTTTTTTAAGGCGGTCAGCGTAGGGCATCCGCTTTAGGCCTGTGATTCTTTTAGTGAGGTATTTCTGTGGCCTTTCCAGTTGTTGCAGATGTCTTGAGAGGTACATACCAAACGGGGCATTGTATTCTATAATGGGTCTAATGAGGGATGAGTACAGTGGGACAATGACCTCCTTTTTTCTGGATAAAAGCCCTTAGTGATGAGGTGTGCCACATAGAAGGATTTCCTGACTGTTGTGGCGATGTGGTTATCGAAGGTGAGACCACTGTCCACCTGTGTCCCTAAGTCTCTTATCAAACTTTTGGTGTTTAGTGTACTGCCACCTATATGGTAATTCACGGATACATGTTTTTTCCCAAAGGGGATAACTATATATTTCTTGGCATTGAGCTTGAGCCCATGGCTCTGGCACCAAGCATCTGTTTCTGTAAGGCCCTTTTGTAGAGTATCCACATCATTTGGGGATTCAATAATGGCTCCCAGTTTGCAGTCATCTGCAAACTTTGTTATCCAGAGTCCCTTAGTGTTGGCCTGTATTTCAGAGAACTAGATGCCAAACAAGAGCGGTCCCAGGACTGAACCCTGAGGTGCTCCACTTGTCACTTGTCTGGAGCTGGATTTGGAGTCGGCTACTTTTACAGTGTGGGTTCTATCAGTAAGCCAGTTAGCAACCCATTGGGTGACGTAGGGATTAATGCCCAGCTTAGTAAGTTTATCTATGATTCCAGAGTGGGGGATGGTGTCAAATGCCTTGGCAAGGTCTAGAAAGGCTGTGTGGACCACCTTACCCTTGTCCATGGCTCTGGATACTGATTCGAAGAAGTCAATCAAGTTCAGGAGACAAGATTGGCCCTTCACGAACCCAAACTGGGTGGGGTCCAGTGTTTGAAGGTTGCCAATGTCTTTGTTTATAAGTTCCATGATAATACGCTCCATGGCCTTGCAGATAAGGCTTGTCAGACTGATTGGACGGTAGTTTCCGGGATCCAAGGTGGATCCCCCCTTGTGGAGTGGGATAACTGTAGCTGTGCACCACTCAGTGGGCACGAAACCTGAGGTGAGGCTATGATTAAACATGACACTTAGGTGAGGTGCCAGTTCATATTGTAGTTCATGTAGTACACAGCCCGGGATGTCATCTGGTCCCATGGATGCTGTATTCTTATCTTTGGAGAGTGCGTTTTTTACCTGTGTGGCCGTTATTACCGAAATTTGACAATCTTCCGGTATTGAGATGGGCCATTTAGGGGGTGAGAGGGGGGTGAAGTTGGCACTGAATCGATCTGCCAGGATATTGGCAATATCCTTGGGATCAGTATATTTAATGCCATTCTGTTTTAGCTCAGAGCAGATCTGAGCATTGCCATTTAGATTCTTGACATAGTTGTAGAATGCCTTGCTGTTGTCTTTGGAATCTTTGGCAATTTTATTTTCATAACTAGCTTTGGAGGATTTTATGAGGGATCTCAGTTTCTTACTGAGGCTGGTAAGGAAGTTTTTTGCATCCTGGGATTTTCATCTTTTCTGCAACAGTTTCTTCCTTTTGTTGTAAAGTTTGTTTATGGCAGGGGACCACCAGATTGGCTTCTTTTTTTGGATGAGAGCATCTTGGTTCTATTTGGGATGGCACGATTTATGCATGAGTAGATGTGCTCGTACAGTGCCTTAGTGTAGGATTCAGCAGTTGAACTTTCAGCTCCCGTCTGCATGGGTGTCATGAAGTTTGTCACTTCTGACTTGAGTAGCTTAAAGTTGGCTTTGGAGAAGTTTTTTATGTAGGTTTCCTTACTGGGGAGTGGGGGTGGGATGTGGATGTTAAGGGTGATTAGCTTATGGTCAGACGTGACTAACGAGGGGGTGACCATAGGTGTGGAGCATCGATTTCCCATGTTGGTAATGACCAGGTCTAGGATATTGGAGCCCCTGGTGGGACTATGGATTAGTTGATCCAGGGCGTTGGAATTTATGAATTCCAAGAACCATTGGGCAAAGGTGTTGGTATATGAGTAGCTTTCCCAGTTAATGGCAGGATAGTTAAAATCACCCAGTATTAGGGTGTTTGGTTCTATCTTAATATTTTCCAGTATGTTTAGAAAGGTGTAGTGAGAATCTTGGGGTATGGTGGGGGATCTGTACCAAGCTACAATTTGGATTGCAGTCTTACCTAGTGTTAGTTGCACCTGGAGAATTTCAGACGCATTGTGTTGGGCAACTAGCCTGGTGGTGTGAATATCCTTGGTGAATATTGACGCTCCTCCACCTTTAGTGTTTCGGTCCTGCTTTGGTGGCCGAAAATTGTGGTAAGAGTTGTAGCCTGGTATTGCAGGGGTGCTCTCTGGAGCCTTGAACCAGGTCTCAGTTACTGCACAGATATCGATGTTCTCCATTTTTAGGAGTGCCTCAAGAGAGTGCATTTTGAGGTTTAGACTTCTAGCATTGAGTAGCATTACCTTCAGATTTTGCATGCTTGTACCTGTTACGGTGGTGGTTTTGTTCTTTGAACTTTGCCAAAAAAAGGCACTATAGGGGTGGCAAGAGCCTTAGCCAGTAACCTGGCATGAGAACCATTTTCTCACTTTATTTTTTGCACCCTCCAGGACGTTGCTGAATGGCTGCACTATGACAGTCATCCCAGTAGTTCCACGGCCAGAGTAGTCAGGCTCTTCTGGACAGGGTAAGAGCCCTATGACCCATTTGTTCCCATCTGCAAGCCCCAATCAGCTTTCTGTTCACCAGCAGGAGTTGGATGGTATGAAGTGGACTAGCTTGCTGTTCCAGGGGGCCTATCCTCTCCCCACTGAGAGCACCCACATCCCCTTGGCAGCTCTGCTGAGCCTAATATTGCAGTCCCCTGAGTGGAAGCATGTCTCAGCATGCCAGCTTCCCCTCAATATACTGGTGCTAAGCATTTTGACTGTGCAGAGTCATCTAGCTAAGTCCCCAGTGGGTATCACCAAGTGCTCCTGCTAGATGTCGCCCTATGTGGTGACCCAAGTCACCTCCCTCTCCCCAGCATAGGTGACCTTGCAGCAGCCACTCCTCCCATCTTTCATGGTTAGCTCCTACAGGCATCTCAGCCAATAAATGAACTCAAGTCATCCATGACTTAGGTCTTTATCCCTCTTTGATACAGAGCTAGCTCCAGTATAAGTACCATTTTCAGTGGAGATGCAAGTAGTTAGCTCTGGGATATTAGTACAGTACCAATAGTGCAAAACAGAAAGACTGTATCAGATAAGTGCTAGTAAGTGTTTAACTATTTAATATACGCTAAATATAAAGGAATGTGTCATTTAACTTTGAAAACATGCATTCAAGCAACAAATACCTGGGCAAAAATCAATTAGAAAGAAAGAAAAAAATCTGATTTTGTTACTATGACTGTTAATGGGACAGCTATCACTGGAACAGCAGCACTAAGAAGGTATGACAGGCTGCAGGAATGAGAAAAGATTGATCAGGAAGTAATACGGTATCAAACTTTTGTAAGCCAGACATATGTGACAGTTAATGAAGGTAGACATTTTCTTGGTTGTTCGGTGTACTACATAAGCGGTAACTGGGGAGGTAACTAGGAATAACTGTAGTTGTACATGGTGACAGGAGTGCTGAGGGCAGGGGGTGCATAAAAGGGGAATAAGTGGGCATATCTGTAGTGGTGGAATTATGAAAACCTAGAAGAAGATGGAGAAGGACTAAATGATTCCAAGAGCAACGATGCCAAGAAAACAGATGGTTTAAATCTATATGTGAAATAATTAGATCTATATTTTTCTTAGAAATATTAGCAGGAAGTTCTATTTAGGTGGGTGTAAGAAGAAAAGTAAAAAGAAAGTCAGTGATGCAAGGTGGGATGGTGAGGAACGAGAAAGTGATAGGTAGGTGAAAAATAAGGAGGTAGCAGAGTAGTAAGAGCTGACGAGCATGAACAGATTTAATGGTTGGATTATGCACTCCAAACCTTGTAAAGTGCTGCTTGAACTGACACATAAAGGAACATAGGGAAGCAAAGTTCTATATATCCTCTGCAAGGACACTCCAGAGCAAAGAAGCAGATTAACACGGACTTGTCACAGAGGAAAGCCAAATATCTGTATTTCAAAAAGTACAACAGCAGAGGTCCCCAGGAAGGGTGTGATGGCTTATTTGTCCAGAAAGGTTTCTGCAAGCAGTCAAGTGCAGGAGTTTTGTAGGTAGCTTTGCAGAGGTAAAGAAAGAGAAGTCTATATGTCACTGCATGCAGTGAAGCAAAGTACTATATAAACTAGAAGCAAACCCTGTAATATGGTTACACAAATGTCCAATCAGGGCAGATTAGCCTTCTCTACTGTAGTAAGATATTTGGAGATGCTGTTCTTGAAGTACAGAAGGCAGCCCAGCCTATTCTGGATTTAAATGTAAGTTGGAAGATTTAGTAAAACTAATTAACCTGCTCTTCTAAGTGTGACGCCAAAGTATTTGAATCTGGGCACTACCACAGTTGTTTCTTGTTGTTAGACTAGTTTGCAAGTATGTTTATTATCAAAACCATGGCTTTGTTTTGCATTTAAAAAACAAACTGGTCTCTGACACCCAGAATTCCATAACAGTAAAGGCTCTGTGCAGTTGCTTCTGTACTGCAGTTCAGGAGATGCCAAAAGGCAGCAAGGCAGTGCTGTTGGCATACTGAATTTATGAATTAATTACATATAATTAGGTTACAAATAAGGTACACAAAAGGGGGAGTGCCAAGCATTTAGCCTTCAGATATGCAGTGATGCTGGCTTGAATAAGGCAACATGGGAGCTTGGTAGAAAGGCCTCTGCTTCATATTTGCAGAGTTCAGTCTTGACTTCTTACTGCCTGTGTGGAGTCTAAATGTTTCCCTGTGATTACATAGATTTTTTTTTTCTAGGTACTGTGGTTTTCTGCCAGAAACATGCTGGCGGTTCACTAAGCTTTTCATGTTTATTTATTTTATATTTGTTTATCTGGAAAGTCCGACTTGAAACAAAGCCATTTTCAGCAGAGGCCCAGGGAGAAATGCTCCAGACACATGTCTTTGTAACATGGGAGGAAACCCACACAAACACAGGTAGGACATGCAGACTCCACATAGAAGGCACTTCAGCCAAGAGTCGAACTGGAGAACCTTTTGCTGTGAGGCAACAACACTACATCTGCACCACTGCATAATCCACCACTGTGCATTATATGTTGTATTTAATCCTGTTCTTGTGGATGAGGTTGTGGCTGAGAAGGGTCATTGGAGCAGCCCACTTACCCAGTAATCAAATTATACAATTAAAATTCAAAACTTTAGTATGTCAACAAGAGGAGCATTAAGCACTGTGACAAAGCCTTCACAGAGTGATTAGAAGTGGGTTGTGTTTGTCTTTCTAAGACATAAGTTGCAGATCTGATTTGTGCCTGCTAATGCCATTTCATTTCCAAAGCCATGATGAGTGTTATTGTGCTGTCCATATTTATTAAGCTACAAGCACAGCTGGGTCCCGACAACCATTTCAAATAATATGGCCAGTGACATGAAAAGTGAACTAGGCTTACAATGTTTGCCACAATAAGAAGATAACTGTTAAGGAGGCAGGCAACCCAGGATTGTTTTCTAAGTAAGGGGAAAACTCTACTGATGGGAGTGTAATGATAACATCTGTAGATGGCTTGGCACTGCCTTGAGCAGGAAGTTTTAAGCAACTAGGTAAGGTAGATTTAGTCAAATTAGACAGTGTGAACAATGAATACTTAAATAGGATAATGAACTGTAACACAGCCAGTGATATATTTCTGCATTTATCTGGCAGGCTGTTTTATTTTATTACAACTTTGTTCTGTCCACTTATGTTTTACAGAACTGCAAGATATTGCTCAAAGTATCAAAGCAAATGAAAATGAACATGGCCTGTATATGGAGTCTGGTACTTCTAGGTGTATGTATGGTGTACACTGTACTCCTTGGGGCGATAGCCCACTTGGCTTATATCTCTGTGCCTAATTATACCTAATGCTATACAGTATTGTTCCGCAAACAATCCATCGTGCATTATTACTAACTGTTGTCTGATATTTTTACTGCAAAAGTTATGAAACTAAAAAATACTTCAATTTACTACTGAGTGATGGCTACAACTCACTTCTAGAGCAGGGAAGCTAGGGTATGTATAGAATTAGGGAAAAGTGGCACTCGTTTGGTATTATTATTATGGCAAAACAATAAACTGGTTTCCCCCACACCAAGAAATGAAAACTACTAAATAATTCCAGAAGAACACTCAGTGTGGTATTGAAGTGTAAAATCTGACTTGTTGCATCCAAACTGAATTCATGCTATAGCAGAGCTACAAACTGGACAGTAGACAAGACCCTGCGGTGGTGGTGCTGCGGTAGCGTTGTCGCCTCACAGAAAGATGTTGTCCTGTTCGATTCTCAGCTAGAGCGTCTTCTGTGTGGAGACATGCGTGAATGGGCGTCCCTTCGTTGAAGGTTGTGTTAGGGCCGGCAACTCGGCACGTAAAAATCTACTGCCAATCATTAGCGGACCAGAGTTCCGCTGTGGCGACCCCTAACCAGGAAAAGCCGAAAGACACAACAACAACAATTGCAACTATATTAGAATCTAAGACTATCCTGCCTAGAATATTGCCTCTATCAAAATGGGCTATCAGTGTTTCTTAAAAGCTGACGTAATGAGCTATGAATACAACTGATGCATTCAGCATTTACTGGCTTGTCTGAGTTTATGAATATTAGCTTCATAGCATGACTCTGACCAAATCAGTTTACATTACCAGTGCTTAAAAGTCATTCCTAAAACATTTTTATGAAACAAAAAAAAAAGGGAAAATGATGAACTAAATGGAATCAAGTCTATTCTCTGGACTTCCAGAAACGAGATTGACCAGAAGTGTAGCCAGGATTTTTAAAACTAAACACACATTTGCAGAATGGAGCCTCCTACCCCTTCACATGCAGCCCCGCCCACCCTATAAATTGCATATTTCTGGACAGCATACATTCTAAATGCTTAAAAAAACACTTCAGAAAAATCAGTCTTAACAAAAATCCATTTATCCAGCCTGGCATTGTGAAAGAGAATATTAAACTAAATTATATACCTTAAGAAAATAAAAGAATTGTCATATCATAGCTTTTTAATTTAAATACTAGCACAACTCATATAAATACATTACTACAAACAAAAAGTATATGCTGTAGTACATGTGGCACATGTCTGGCTACGTCATGGTTTCCAGCCTTTGATACATGAAGGTTTTAGATTAGTGAATTAACAAATGCATTGCATGTTATGCAAAAGTTACACAGAAAATGCTTTAGTTAGTGACATGCTAAAATTGTCATTCATATGCATCTTTCTCATAACAGAATGCAAAATGTGCAGGAAAGCATATAGTAACAGGTGGGAGCCACCACAACTCCTGCACAATTTAACTACTGTTATTAGGTAACATTTGTTTCAAGGCAGTGTACGGTTACTGCAATTCCTGCCAGTTTAACCCCTCTTACTAGATAACAACCAGTTCTGGTCAGTGTATGAGTCAGTGTGATTCTTGTCCAATTTAATTCCTACTGACCACATCTACCATGTTTAAGCCCTGTTACTAGGTGGCAGCTCTTTCTGGTCAATGTCAAATTATTAGCCTGCCAATGTTCTACTCCAGACCCTTCCATTTCAGCCTGGGAGGAGTTTGGCTTTCAATGAAAATTATATGGAATGATTTGATTTAACTGAATGACCATTTTGCAGGTTCCTAAGTAGCATTAATGATACACCACACATGCAGATAAGAGAAATAATGTTAGGCTAAGATATAATACAGAAAGCATGACATGCTTATAGTTAGGGGATTAGATGTTAACATGCAGTTCTGGTCTGATGGTACCTTAACAATGTTCCCAGCTCTGATATTCTTGGGGAGGGGACAAAGCAAACACAAGGCTGATAATTATATGCCTTCCTGATTCCTGGAATGCTAGTTTTCCAGAGCTACCCCAAAATCTTCTGCTGATGGTTTCTTTGTGTCACTGTATAGGAGGCAGAGAAAACATAAGTCCCAACATTTACCCATTCCTTCTACTGACTAATTAATATATGGAGCTGGGAAACAGCAAGGATAGTAAGCATAAGCACTCATAAGCGATAAAAGACAAAACTGACAATATTTCTGCTGCTTGGAAAATCAAAGAACTGAACAGAGCTCATAAAATTTATATCTGCAGTAATATAAATCAGCATTGCAATGAGGGGGTAGTATGTAATATACCTCTTACAAAGTCTCCCCCCACGTACAATCACTGTATATCTTTCCACAGCATATTAATCAAATTGGCTGGGGGCTGGGGGGGCTGAAATTAGTTTCATGTGCTCAGACACTGCTGTGGGAAAACAAGAATATTTATTTAAACATGACTTGCATAGATTTAGCAATGCAGACACACCAGGAAGGTATAATTCACTGCAGAGGACCATTTTTCTTGGGTCCTCAACAGCACGCCTGTCAAGAATCTCCAAATTAATCGTGGCGGATCATTTTTTTTCTCACTTTGAGCTAAACACGTTTTGCATTGGGGATCTGTAGGCCCCAGTTAAAGGTCAGAATTATTGATTTTCTACTGGTGGGGGGTTTCATCCGTCCGTCACCGCCATTTGGAGCTAATGTCTGTCAGGATGGATGTCAGGAGAAAGGCTAAAGAGTGGGGAATGGGAAGAAACTAAATGAAATATTACCAGCATCTTACATGCAGGATTTAGCAGACTGACAGTGCTGCATGAGGCAGGGTGGAGGGGGGGGGGGGGTAGAGAGAGAATAAGATAGGAAGGAGGAAGGGGGAGAAATAGCTTGCAATACAAAAAAGGAAAGGAGTAAATTAAGGTACAGAATGCTGTACAAAGAAAATGTGAGATAATGAACAGACTGCACAAATGCAGATCAGCCTCAGCAGAGACTTTTCACTGGAGAAAAGCAAACCTAAATATATACATAAGCATACATCTCCACATGCACACACGTATGTACAGATATATACACACACACACACACACACGCACACACACACACACACACACACACATATATATATATATATATATATATATATATATATATATACACACACACACACACACACACACACACCACTCACATATTTTCACACATTTCTATCAATATTTATGTATCTATGACGATCTCTCTCTCTCTCTATATAGATATATATATATATATATATATATATATATATATATATATATATATATATATGTGCGTGTGTACGTATGTATGTATATATCACACATGCTCATGTGTACACTGGACTCAAAGGTGTATTCTAAAAATCAGGCTTGAACATAGCTTGTTAAAAGAGTAAGCAATTCCCTAGCTTCCATACAGTTAGTACAAAACTGTCATTATCTGTAAGCTTACATTCAAAACAAAAGTGTCTTGTGACTCTGGAAAGTGCTCCAAGATTCTCTTTCCATTACAAATTTACTTGGAATCCTTAACAAGGGTCAGTAGTAATGCAGTTTGTCACCATACCATACGCATGAGATGGGAAAATGAATCTTACATAGTTTCACACTGTTATTCCCCTTTCTTTTCCTGTCCTAAAGGATGTTTGTTCCCTCACTCACTGCTATAATTCATACAGCCACCGTATAACTACAATAACCATAAGAAAAGTCAAATGTCTGTATTACATAAGGTAGCTGTAATAGTGGCACGTATAAGCAGTAAGCAGCTCCCATTCTGCCCAGTACATTGCATTTGCATACATTTAATATGACAGTTTAAGATTGTAGACAAACGTCCAAGTCCTAGATGGTGGAAGTGCCTCACTATTCTATGCTTTAACCACACTAGTTCAGCAGCATCTCTATTGTTTATGATCTGTTGATATCAGCTAAGCATGCAAGTGCATTGTTATTATGTTACCCACCACATAGCTTGATTTAGAGAGTAGTCACACATTATCTGGGAGCTATGTCTCAAATATTGCTGCTCATCAGGGCAAGAAGATCAGAGATAAAAGGAAAACACAAAGGGGAATTTAACAAGCATCATAGTTAGGATTAATAGAAAAAAAGGCCACTGACCTAGTGGGATTAGCCTTGTCAACAACAGATAAATAAATAAACTGGAGGTTCTTTGTGTTACCAGAAATTTGAAGGATAAAAACAAACATTACAAACTAACTCACCTTGCTAAAGGATAATGCAAGCAGATTTTTTTTTTAAAACCAGCTAAGCCCACTGGGTATAACTGTCCCTTTTCAGGTGCAATGTAGGCACATGGTCTGGTTAAGTGACTTGCTCAGTGTCACATATTAAGCAAATGGAAAGGGAAGGAATCGAACCCTGTACCTTGACTACATGAAGCAGATCACTAACAGCAGAGAGACTTAACACTCTGGACCAACTGCCAGACTTAGAGTTCCCACAAAACCATGCACAGCCAACACGAGTGGGGGCAGCTCTATATACATACACACACACACACACACACACATATATATATATATATATATATATATATATATATATATATATTTATTTATATATATATATATATATATATATATATATATATACATATATATATATATATATATATATATATATATATATATATATATACTGCCAGACACCATGGTTTGGCTAACAGCCTGGAGACTGGAAGGCAGTTGAGGGGAGGGAGCAAATGACAGTCTGCTTGCTTTTTTAGGGAAAGAGGGAGGGAGTCACTGCGTATGCTTTGACCCTTATGAATGTTAGGGGTAACCTAACATAAAGGGAGTGAAGCTAACAGTGATTGCTCTGATGTGTAAAAAAATGCCCATGTCCAAGCTCTTTGCAACCCCTGTTTTACTGCACTAAAGAGACAGGAGTACAGGCTAGCATTAAAATCAAATTACCACTCAGTCTCACTATGGGACAGCTATGGCCCCTGCCATCCCTGTCACCCTTCAATGAAAACAAATTTTAAGGGTGTGCATTATAAGTACTTTTTTGGATTTCCTACAGTTGCTGTGTTTAGGGCTACTGAGATTTTGCAATTGTTGTAAACTGATTGTCTATGTATCAGGCTGCAGTACAGAGGCATGACAGTGAATAGTTCTCCTAAACTATTTAATACTAAGAAAATGCCAAATTATAATAAAATTTTAGTAAAGATGACTGCCCATATCTATGAAACCCAAGTGAGATGGTAAAACCAATAAGAAAGTAAGAAAAATGTTGTTCTCTCTCGCTCTCTTTTTTTTTTTTTTTAAAGAAACATCTTTATTAAATTATCATGCATTACATAGGCAATCATACATTTATATTAATTAAAACAAACCATATTGACATAATTTTAGTTGACAGCCGCGGTGGTGCAGCGGTAGCATTGTCGCCTCACAGCAACAGGTTCGATTCTTGGCTGGAGCAACTTCTGTGTGGAGTCTGCATGTCCTCCCCGTAGTCGAGTGGAGTTCGAAAGACATGCGTGAATCGGCGTGCCTTCATTGAAGGTTGGGCATCGGGCTGGCACCGTAAAAACCTACTGCCAATCATTAGCGGACTGGAGTTCGGCTGTGGCAACCCCTAACTGGGAAAAGCCAAAAGAAAAACAACAACATTGACATAATTTTAGTTGCAAACATTGCATATCACAAACCATATTGACATAATTTTAGTTGCAAACATTATACATCACTTATAATCTATCCAGTCATTGTCAAACATTACATAGGTTTTAAACCTTGTTCCTCCTCTGCATGTATTGTTCCCACAATTCCCATTTTTTATATGTAATCTGCTCCTACCCTTTCCTAAAGATCCCAATTCCAGTTGTTTTTATTTCTGTTACTATAGTCAATACTTCTAGTAAAGTTGGTTTAGACTTTGAGTTCCATTTTTTAGTAATTTATTTTTAGGAAGCCACCATAATTAGACTCAGGCCTTACTATGTCTAGACAATTCTGATTCTGTAACATAGCTCAGAAATTATTTCTTTAGTTGCACCAATTTGCTCACCCAATAACTCTGACAGAGCAGTCTGAAGGGAATCTTTAAAGTCTGCCAACTCTTTACACTCCCAGAAAATATGTTCCCAGTTACCTCTTTCTTCCCCATCACACCTCCAACATTTGCTGTCTACCTGAGGAAAAAATCTTTGGAATCCACCTGGGGTATGAAAATAGCTATGTAAACACTTCCAAGCAAAGATCCTAAATAGTCTAGACTTTGTTGCACATCTGAGAGACATACATATATCCCCCATTGTTTCTTTGTGAATTGCTTATCCGGTCTCTCTTCTCAATCCTTTTTAACTTCCTCTGATTGATTTTTATAGTTATCATGCAATATTTTTTATGCTCTACTAATTATTCCTTTTTTAACAGTAGCTTCTGTTCTACAGTCTACTAAAAACTCTACCAGTGCTAATTTTTTACTTAGGATATCCCTATTTCTTTCTCTTTGCCTGTACTCTGAAATCAATCCTTGATAGGGATGGCAATCTCTAGCCTGCAGTCCAAATAAATTATTGGCCTCTTCCCATTTTATTACCTTTCCCTGTCTTAATTATTTGCTCCCAATACCTTGGTTCTTTTGCCAGTTTTCTCCAATACCTCTTGCCTATTGTCTGCATCTCTAATTGCAGTCATCCCTACTGTCAGAATCTCCTTTCTAAATTCACGTGCTGGCTTAGTTCTTAGAATACTTTCTGCTACTTTATGAATATAGTATTCTCTATGGTTATTGTTATTCTCCTTAAGGATTTGCATCCAAAATCCCACTCTCCCCTTGTTTATTGAGCTTCCCTCCTGTTTGATCATCAGCCCCTTTCCACTTTGAATTATAGGTTTCTGCTTGTGCTATGTATAGGAGCCTTAACTGTGTAGCTTCGAAATACCCCTTCAATTCGGGTAATCCCAAAATGGCCCTGTTTATTTGGAAGAATCAGCTTATCCCACTTGACTTTTGCCATCTTCCCCTCAAAATGTTTTTCTATTGATGTAAAATTTACATGTGGAGCAGTCAAATGAGTACACGTAATGTGGTTAAGGGAAGAGTGAGACAGTGTAGTGAAAAAAAGGAACCACTAGTAACAAAAATTTAGACAAAAAGAAAGTGAAGCAAAATGTCAGTTCCTTTTAGACTGACTCTTTGATGAAAGAGCGAAAATGTGGGGTGTTACAGGGAATGGTTTGAGAACTTTATTCAAGTCCATACAATGTAGCTTGACCTTGCAGAGCCATTTGATACAATACATTATGTCAACATAATAAACAAACTAAATGCACTCCAAACTGTACCTTGTGTAATTAGATGGAATGTAAATTGGTTGAAGGATAGAACTCACACAGTGGAAGTGGTGGGTGCTTCTCCAGAGAGCATGAAGGTGACCAGTGCAGTTTCCCATGTCCCAGGGATATTTCTCTGGGCCTCTGCTATGCTGCATCTACTTCTCTGATCTCCAAATCACAAATTAGGATCTCTAGTTACCACATTTATGGATTTTTGTAAAATGGGAGTCATCTTCAAACCCCCTCCAACAAACAGACACTTCAACATCAGTTTACATTTGTTAATAACTGGTGTACTAAAAAACGGACTTGAATTAAATGCCAAAAAGTATAATATTGTCACATTCGATAAACAACCCCTTCCTCCAGCTTACAGTACAGACAAAACTCCACTTCTAAATGAGAAAGTAGTGAGAGAACTTGGAACATGGGTATATGTTTCCCCTTGTTTGACCATCACTTTGGAGCTGTAATTAGAAAGTCGTTTTACACTGTGCAACACATTGCTAAAGGTATATTTTCAAGATCTAAAGAAGTCCTCACCCCCTTGTATTTCACACTGATTAGGCCTATCATAAAATACAATGCCCCCTTTGGGATGTATCTCCTAAAATACATAAATCAACTGGAAAGACCACAGATGTCCCTAACTAAAAAGATCAAGGGCTTAAGGAACCTGAGCTACCAGAAGAGAAAGCATTATTGCTATATTCAGTATCCTATAGATTCCTAAAGGACTATATGTGCTTCTTTTATCAGGCCATAAAGGATCTAGTAGTACAAGACCTCTTATAAAAAGTCTAACAATCCTAGAAATACTAGGATCAGAGACCAAAATTTACTCATGCAAATAAAAACAAAGAAGTGGAGAAACAGACTTGTCATGCAGAGCCTACCCCTTCTCTGTGACAATCTTCCATTCCAAATTAAGCAGTGCAATTCACTGTCTTCCTTCAAAAGGGAGGTAGATGATTGGATGGGCATTCCCTTGAAAAGTGGGTGAGGCCTTCGGCAAGGTGTTAATGGCCTCCTGGTCCAGTTGCCTTTTGTATGATTTTATGATTCTATAATTTTATAAATAGAACTGAAGATGAAAAAGTGTAGCAGCTTTTTAAAGTGCAGTGGGAGCTAAAACCTTTGGGTTTAGATGTGTAGCTAGGGCTGTGTAAAGGAAGTAGTCACTATGGGCATAAGATGTTAGGGGACATGATTGGGGGATGCCGATTCTTTGATCATACAGGAACAACATTAATTTCTGTACAAGTGCAGCAGCAGCAGCATTAATTTCTGTAAAAGTATTTCTAAATGCCTGTGCTGAAATGAATAATTGAAGCCTATGTGGATTAAGTTGTAGCAAGCCATTTGCTATATGTTACATTTTTTTAAGAAAGAATATTACTAATTTTTTTAATCTTTGGTTACTTTCCAGATCGAGAAACAATCATTTTTTTTAAAGAGTTTCAGTTAAGGAATGCATGCAAAAAGGAATCTGGCTTGCTATAAAGGTGCACTAGTCAGATCAGAGATCCTTTTTTTTTTTTAATTTGCTTTTCAAGTCTTAGAGTTGAGGGACATCAGATTAGGGAATAGCACCAGGAGCTAGATGAGCCAGATACAGCTCTGCTGGTGTTGTTATACTGTTTGATCCAATCAGTCAAATCAGGCATCAATATTTAAAGTGAGATTGTGAAGCTTCTGGTAACTCATTTGTTTCCCAAATTCATAATTATAGCAGAAAGATTATGTCTGCATAAAAGAAATTAACGAGGTGAGACCATACCCGAGATGTAGCAATTAAATAATCTGTTAAACACTATGAAATTAAGAAGGCATTACATGACACCCTTCATGATAGACTGACTCATGGGTTCTGCAGCTAAAATACAGAAGTTCTTAATGGCTGAGGCAAACTTAACATAACAAAAAACACTGAAATAAAAAAGTTAATGAAATTAGCTAAAGAATTACAGCAGTTCATAGGTTCATGGGTTCATAGGTAAGTACTAAGCTATCTGCCCAAGGGCATCTGTAGGCCTAGCCAGAATGTGTTGTGTTTCACCACCCCTTTAGATTTGTTTCCTGTGTCTCTGTCCAGCAGAGCCATTAGTTCCCTGTGCCTCTGTCCAGCAGAGCCACTGCAGTGATCCCCGGGGTAAGTTTTCTGTTTCCCATCCACTCGTCAAGATTTCTCTTGAAGAGTGTTAGTGAGGGGCTCTGCCTAATGTAGATTGGAATCCTGTTCCAAAGCATGGGGAGCCTCTGGGACAGGAATCTATCCCTCCAGCATGTCCTATTTATCGTTGTGGTGAGGTTTAGATCCCTAGATCATGTGGCTCTTGGGGATTTGTTTTTTTTTTTAGGTGGAGCATGTACATCAATTCTGGGCTGGACATGGCCTTGTATGTCAGGCAGAGATCACCTCTGAGTAAGTGGTATGCAACCGAGTACAGCTGGAGTTTCTTCAGTCGGGGTGCTTAGGACATCTGTTTGAGGCCAGTAATCCTCTTGGTGAGGTACTTCTGTGGTCTTTCCAGCCATTGCAGATGTCTTGTAAGGTACACCCCAAATGGGTCGTTGTACTCTATGATGGGTCTGATGAGTGATGAGTAAAGGGGCACAATAACCTCTTTTGTTCTAGATGTGAACCCTTTTGTGATTAGGTGGGCCACATAGAAGGGTTTTCTAACCACCTTGGCAATATGATTATCAAAGGAGAGATTACTATCTACTTGGGTCTCCAGATCCCTTATTACATTTTCTCATGTGCATAAATGCAGATTTCATAGATTTATGTGCATAAATCGAAGTACACAAGATGCCTTTGGAGAAAAGGCTTAAAATTATAGGGCAACTGCTAGTGCTAGTGTTGTGGGAAAAAGGGACATCATGTATTTGAAGGTTGGTGCAGAGTTAAGATTATTTGCAGTGTGAGGAAAAAGGACACATTCAGTATACCTGTAGAAACACTGTGATGATAAGTGAAATAAAGCTGCTAGAGTGTTTGTATGTACAGTGAAATGTACTATAAGCATTTCCACTATAAAATTATAAGCTAAAGTAAACTGACAGAACAGCGTAAACAGCCAGAAATGATACTGAGACAATTAGATCCTCATGGTGCTCTAATGGCATATAGTGCTACAGGCATAAGTCCTTCACAGCTAAGGCTTAGAAGGCAAATAGGAGCCAACATGCTGATGTTTGACTCATAAGATAACATCACTGGAGGACTGACTGCACTGGTCCTACACAGGCGAAGTAGCGGTGCCGTAGGAAGGGAGGGTATGGTGGTGAAGATGGAACTAAAGCAGCTTCCACAAACGCTATACCAAAAGATTTTTATTAAAACAAAGCTTTCAGACAAAAAGTCCTTCAGTGTTAGATAAAATTCTAGTCAGGATATCACATCCTTTATACCTAAAGTAGATTAAAACACATGACACAGCCTACCTATCATAAATCAGACAATAAAATAATTAAGAGAAGAACAGTTGAGTAGATTTCTCATCAAAAGATCTTAAAGAAATATGTTACACTTCAATAAGTCAGAAACTTTCTAAATTACTGACTACTACAAAACTTGGTGAAACGCATATTGGACTTGCCACCATATAAATACATATGAATTGAACTATACATTTTTTCTTTCTATTCCATAAACACGTATTTATAGTAAAACATATTTAATCAACAGTTTATCAAAATTATTGTTAGATCTAATATGTTCATAAACCAACTATAATTTCATTACATTTATATATATATATCAACCTGAACATTTAATACAATACATATTGTCAATACTTAAAAATAATGAATGTTTATTTTACTTGTTGTTTTTTCTTCAAAATAGGTTTAATTGTAACTTGTTTGTTCAAACCAGGATGAATGTCAGCATTTAAACAAATAATCCACTCATATTCCCTTGTATCCAACCTATTTACCATATCTTCACGTCTAATGTTGGTAATAAGAATATCTATTACACAAAAAGAGAAAGAATGTGTCGTACCTAACTCTTGTATGTGTTGGGCTAAACAATTTGTAGCTACTTTTCTTATTATTTCTGATTTATGTTCCACAATTCTATGTCTTAGCCTTCTTGTTGATTTGCCAACATAAAAACATGAACATTGTTGGCACAAGGCTAAATAAATAACATTACTTGTATTACATGTAGCTGTACAACGTAATTCAAATTTCTTCCCATTACATGGATGTACAAATTCAGTCATTGTGACTATACTGGCACAACATACACAAGTATAACATGGATAAGTGCCTTTTTTATTATATAACATGGATTCTGTTCTATTTAGATTAAAGTCCTTATAGCATAAATGTTTTTTAAGACTATTGCAACTTCTATAAGTAAAACATGGTATATCTAGAATCCATTTACCATAACCTGGCATAGCTTTTAGTATATACCATTTTTTTCTGATAACTTCTTCTATACTTTTACTTGTCCTAATAAAGGTTATTAAGTACCTTAAACCATTATCGGACAAGGAGTGTGTAGCATAAGTACCATCCTGGTCAGAAAAATAGGGCTTTGTCCTCCCCTGTCTCGTAGGAATTATTTCATTTCTGGCCACATCCAAATCTTTTAGATCGTAACCTCTTTCTACAAAATCATCAGTCATATCTTGCATCTGTTTGCAGCATACTTCATCTTAGGTGTTTAACCTACCAGCATGTAGATATTGCCTTTGGGGATACCTTTAAAAACATGTTTAGCATGCATACTTGTTTTATGTAAATATTTATTTGCTTGTATTTCTTTTTTGTATATATTGGTATCTAACCCATTTGCTGTAATGGACAAAGTTACATCCAAGAAATGTATACTTGAATCTGAATAGTTTATTTCAAACTTCAAAAAATCATTCACACTATTCAAATAAGAATGGAAATTTATTAATTCATCACTAGTGCCATGCCAAGCTAAAAAAATATCATCTACAAAACGTTTGTAGAATAATATTTTATGTATATCCTTATTTGCTTGACTAAATATATTTTCTTTTTCTCATCTACTTAAGGTCAAATTTGCATAAGTGTTGGCAATTTGTTCCCATAGCTATACCAGAGACTTGTTGGTACAGCTGTTTATTAAATACAAACACATTATTTTGTAAGACTAAATCCAAAATTTCACAAATTGTTTCTATACGTCTAGCAGGGAGATGGCCACATTCCAACAAAATTTCTCTTATTTTCTCTATTCCATATTCATTTGGAATCATGGTGAAAAGGGACTTAACATCTAGTGTTACTAATAGAAAATTATTTTCTAAACTTTCATTATACCATGTAAACAGTGTAAGAAAGTCTCCCGCGTCTTTAATATAACTAGGAACATTAATCAAATAACTTCTCAAGATTTTCTCCAAATATACTGATAAAGGCTCAGTGGCCCATCCTTGACCTGACACAATAGGCCTCATAGGTGGTTTCTCCTTTGATTTATGTATTTTTGGGAGGCCATATAGGATAGGTATTGCAGGACATGGGACAGTGAAAAAGTTGAAAGTATCAATATCTATAGCACCTAAAAGCTGTAGATCACAGATGGCCATATTAATTTTAGTGATAATCTAATTTATGTTCCTATCTGATACTAATTTAAATGTAGCTCTATCAAAGACTAAATCATCCATGACTTTAAGATAGTCCACCATATTCATCAGAACTATGCTACCACCCTTGTCCGCTTCTTTAATTATCAAGTCTTTATTCTTCTGTAAGTTCTTAAGTGCTTCAGTTTCTTCCCTAATTAGATTATTTGTTTTTTTTTATAATAATTACATTCATAAATTTCCCTAATTTGCTTTTCACATATATCATTGAAAACCGTCACAACTGGATCACTGTAGGGAATGAACCTACTACTACTTCTCTTACATCCATATTCTACACTAGGGTTAGAATCCTTAAAAATGTTTTTCAAGTTAAGACTACGTGTAAATATTTTTAGATCAGTCACTGCATTCACAACATTATCCGTGCACATTGGAATAAATTTAAGCCCCTTGGAAAGTAAAGAAAGTTCTATTTCAGTTAACTGGTAATTAGATAAATTTACCACAAAACTCTTATGAGTTACATCAGATAATGCATAATTATTAAATGCACTATCACATCTATTGCTCTCCAAAGGTATTCCTTCATTTCTATTTAATGTTTTATCATTTGTAAAGTTAATTGCAGCTGTATCATTTACTTCATTTATTGTTTCAATATCACCAGCCAACACAACATCTAAACCACCTTCCTTCAAGTAGTCAGACATACATACATTTGCTATCTCAGTTGATTCATTTTCACTTAGCTCATTTGTATAAACTTTAACATGAGTTATTGCCATATCACTCAAGTTAGAAGTATTAATAAAACCATGTTCATCATTATCCAAGTCATTGGTTACAGCGAGACCATTAGAATAAGAAGTTGTTGCTATCATATCTAAGTTATTATTACTATAAACAGTCTGATGATTTTCAAAATTCAACCCTTTAACCTGGTTTTCGTTTGCTATATGTAGTATAGATGTTTCGGTAGGTTCATCTAGCTTATATAAACTTACATAACTATCAATAACATGCTCAAAGTTCTGTGCCCCTTGTCTAAACATACTTTTAGTATCAGACATTTTAACTGTTGCATTACTCTTGCTTTAAAAATTCAAACAAACTCATTGCCTATCTAAAAATTCATCAGCATCTACAGTTATTTCTATGTGTGCAGCACCAAATTCTGAATTATACACATTAGTAATATCAGAAAAATCAGTTCCATTGACTTGCTTTTCAAAATAACTTTGTCCACTATTCGTGGTAATTATATTATTAACATGAACAGGTTGTACACAATTACAAACAGAAAATTCATCAAGGCACTTTATGTTAAAGGTCTCATTAATATTACCAGTCTCATCAACCGTTACTCGTTGCATTTGCTGCGAGTTACTGGACCTTGTTTACTTCTTCCCCTGGATTGTGAGTGACGTCTTGAGACATCTCGGTCTTTCCGTACTACTTGCTCTGGTAACTTGATAGCAATAAGTTGGTTCCCCTCTAAAAAAAATGGGATTATGTCTTGTTCTGTGGTTTTCATTAATGATGGATGCTAAAGGTTGTTGGTTCGACCTCTCCTTTCTCCAAGCTATGCGTTCATTTGACGACGCTGACGTAGAGGATTCAATAGACGCCACCCCCTCCTCATTTGATTGGCCAGGGAGTCCATCACTCTAGGATACATATTCGGTATTCGTAAGAAGCATTGATTGATTTCCATCAGTTGAAAAAACGTCTAGCTCATGCATAGAGCCACAGGCATTAGAATTTAAATGGAATTGAGGTTTTGAATTAGATTTATTGGAAGTTAACTTAGATGCAGTTTGTTGAGTTACTGTACGTTCCGGCAAGGAAAAAATCCAGCCGTTACTAAAGTCAAAAACATCCCTATGTATCTTTTTATGTTTAGTATTCTCAAGTTGGTTATCGGGAACAGTTAACTTCTTTAACATTTCATCATACAAGCCTACATTTTCTTGAAATGAGGCTGAACTGGACAATTTCCTCTCCATCTCTTCTATTTCCTTACATAATTCTTGTTCTTTCGGCAAGAAGTCATTCATAAGCCTCATATAATTCAAACTGAGATTAATATTCAGTTCTTGCCATTTTTTGAGAAGGTCTGGATATGTGTTCCCATAAGAAGGCATGTTAAGAACACGAAGTCCTCGTAGGACAATACCCAGTTCCAAGTATGTATTAAAACTAAATCTTTGCCATTGTAGTTTTTTAAAGGTTATTACCTTATTTTCCAGAGTCTTTAGAGAGATCAAAAATTCACTTTTCTCAGAGGTTGTTTTAATTACTTTTGAATTTCCCTCCATCATTGTAACTATACAGTCCAACAATGGATTCTCTCTTGCAAGCAAGTTTTGAAAAAAGTTTTTTAGATCTTTCTGATGGCTAGTAGGCTGTGACATCTTATAAAATGGAAGGCAAAGTGCTCAAAGGTTAACAAAAATAACTAAATAATCAAGAAAAATATATAGTGAACCAAAGATAAAGTGGAACCAGGAAAAAGAAAAATCCAAAGCAGCAAACAAAAGCAGGTTCCACACACGCTATACCAAAAGATTTTATTAAAACAAAGCTTTCAGACAAAAAGTCCTTCTTCAGTGTTAGATAAAATTCTAGTCAGGATATCACATCCTTTATACCTAAAGTAGATTAAAACACATGACACAGCCTACATATCATAAATCAGACTTAATAAAATAATTAAGAGAAGAACAGTTGAGTAGATTTCAGATCAAAAGATCTTAAAGAAATACGTTACACTTCAATAAGTCAGAAACTTTCTAAATTACTGACTACTACAAAACTTGGTGAAACACATATTGCACTTGACACCATATAAATACATATGAATTGAACTATACATTTTTTTCTTTCTATTCCATAAACATGTATTTATAGTTAAACATATTTAATCAACAGTTTATCAAAATTATTGTTAGAGCTAATATGTTCATAAACCAACTATAATTTCATTACATTGATATATATATATATATATATATATATATATATATATATATATATATATATATATATGATGTTTAGGATTTTTCTTTTTGCTGGTTCCACTTTATCTTTGGTTCACTATATATTTTTCTTGGTGAAGATGGAACTGCCAGGGTATGGTGGTGAAGATGGAACTGCTAATCCAGTTCTATCATTAGTGCAAATACATGGCTTTCATATCTAGACTGGGAGTTTTAGCTTTGCAACCTTCAAAACAGAGTCCAGGCTTTGTCTCTCAGGTGGCTTCTAGAGGGATCATGACTCTAATAATTGTAGATCTGTGTGAGGATCTCATTTGGAGATAAGATCCATGGAAAATGCATTGTACATGTGTGAAGTGCTGCTTATGGATCACATAGGCAACAGATATAAAAAGGTTGCACTGCTAGGAACTACTGAAAGATAATGATATTTCTAGAGAAATGGTTTAGACCAAGACAGTGTAAGTTAGCTATCTTTTCATGCATTGAAGATGATGACATCATTGATAATACTGAAGATGATGACAATGAAGATGATGATAATGATGCAAAGATGTGATGAAGATGGCAACAATGAAGATGGTAACAAAGATCATAGCGATGATGATGCTGAAGATGGAATAATGCTGACTGAGGTATGTATATAAACCTGCTCCTGTTCTATTAGAAGGTCTGCAATAGAATTTTGAAATGCAAATATGTTATTGAACTTGTAATGTGTTTTTTAGTAACAGAAAAGTGCAGGAAATTTATGATTGTTTTTCTGTAATTGTATAATGTATATATTTTATATATATATATATATATATATATATATATATATATATATATGTATATATATATATATATATATATATATATATATATATAATATAAAATGTGGATATAATTGTTCTGCTGTGTGAAAACAGGATCTGTGATTGTTTATGTCAAGCTGGAGTGTAATGCTGCAAAAAAAAAGTTATTAAAAATGTGTGTATTTCCCTCTGGGGAAAAGAACAGCAACTAATTTTTGTGAAAAGTTAAGCATCTATCTTGGGATAGGACAAAAAGCTGTAGAACTGGGATATATTACATGCTTGTAAAAATAATAAAAAGTAGTTGGTTCCAAGACAGCACACCAATAGCTGTGAATTTAATATTTAATAAATACACACAGTATTTAGCGCTTTCATCTCATGTCAAGTGAGACTTCATCAGACTACATTCATATAAAAGTCAAAAGCATTTAAATAACCTTGTCAATTAAAAATGCAAGTCACCCATAGTAGCAGCCAGTGGTTCAAAAACTCACCCACTGGCAATATTTGTGGATACTTCATTGCAACATATTATGGGTAAAGTACAACATCTTGTGAAGGATTCTTGGGGCTTTTGAAACAAGAATTATTGAATAAGGATTTAATTTTTTTAACAGTTGATGTAAAGGACCTCTTCACTGTTATACCTAAAGAGGAAGGTAGTAATTTATTCGAGGAAACATTGGTTTTTCAGATTTTACACGTGAACAGGTTACTCTGATAAGTGAAATTATGGATTTAATACTTGAAAATAATTTCCTTTATTCTGAAGGAGAATATTATCAACAAATCAGGGGTGTGGCTATGGGGGCGGCGTGTGCCCCCATATATGCAAACCTGGTTCTCCTGGGATGGGAGACCAGGTATATAATAGATGGCCCTTTCTGGCATAGGATAAAAAGGCATGTAAGGTTTTTGGACAATATTTTTATCCAGTGGGATGGGCCAGAGAAAGAAATAGAGAAGATTATGGTATATATGAACCAACCTACAGATTTCCTCGAATTTACTTATAATTATAATAGAAAAGGAATTAATTATCTGGATACATATATTTCTCATGACAAGAGTGGATTTAAATCAGTAATTAATAGGAAGGATACCTTCTGTAATGGATATCTGCATTTTCATAGTAATCATCTGTAACACAAAAAGGAAGTATTGTCAAAGGGCAAGCTGTTAGAATAGCCCGTATGACTTCACATCTGGAAGATGTAAAAGGAGAGTTTGATAAAATATCATTCATGTTTCAGGAAAGAGGATACCCTCAGGCCCTACTAAAAGAAGTTTTGGATTAGGTCTATGCAAAGTGCGGTATTGTATATAAACCATTATTGGGTGAAGGACTGGTCACTAGTAAGGCTATGAGCTCTGGTCATAAAAAGGAAGATACGTATGAAAAGGCTTGTGTGCTACAGTATAATTATCTCTCAGATGAAATTAAGGGAGCATTTAGAGCTAACTGGAATATCTTTAGGATGAAACATGATATTCTAAATAGGGTGGGTAGAACACCAAGATTTGTAAATAGTACAGGACCTAATTTCAAACAGTTGTTTAAGAATAAGGTAGATTCTATAGACATGACATCTGTAGGCACACACCCTTGTGGAATGTGTAGTCAATGCCCATATATTAATAAAGAAAGAATAATTTCCTCGAATAACAAACTGTGTAGCCAGGTGCTATTCTCGAAAGGGAATTGTATGACAAGTAGAATAGTATATTTGGCAACATGTTCATCATGCCAACATTTTTATGTTTGCAAAACAGAACGTTATTTGAAGAGCAGGATATACGAGCATCTAAATGATATCAAAAATAAAGTTTATAATGCTTTGTACAGACATGCTCAAGTTTGCCAAAACATTGATAAATTCATGTTTGGTATTCTATAAATAGTTAAAATACAACCAAGAGGGGGTTACTGGAAAAATAAGTTGAAAAAGAAAGAAACTGAATGGCAGTACAAGTTGGCTGTCATGTTTCCACCAGGTTTAAATGATTTTATTTCTATTGCACCTTTACTACATGAAAGAGCTGATCAAATATAATATATTAGATTTTATTTTAGAGTATGTTCAGTGGGATATACATTTATTTTGGTAATACCATGATGCATATATATTATATTATTTTTAAGTAAACGTAAGGTAAAGATTTTAGGAAGAAATGTGATTATTTTTGTAATGGTCACTCTAATTCATTGATTACTGTTGTCATGTGACTTGCATTTTTAATTGACAAGGGTATTTAAATGCTTTTGACTTTTTTATGAATGTATTCTGTTGAAGTCTCACTTGACATGAGATGAAAGCGCTAAATACTTTGTGTATTTATTAAATATTCAGTTTGCAGCTAGTGGTGTGCTGCCTTGGAACCAACTACTTTTTATTATTTTTACAAGTTTAACAGTGTTGTGAATTTTATAAATATTACATGCTTGCCCAAGTGTGTGTGTGTGTGTGTGTGTGTGTGTGTATGTGAAGGGAACACTGGAAGGCACTGAATTCAGAGGACAGTAGGAAAGGGGCCTAGGAAACTAGACCACAAAACCCCGACTGGGTCAGTACTCAGTGTTCTTGAATGTGGATTGTGTATGCCCACAGCAAAGGACAACAGTGCATATATCCTACATGCTCTTGAGGCCAACCATCTCACAGTAAGTTGTTTAGTGATTCTCTTGTGTGCACACTTTGTATATCAGTCTGCTTGCTGCCAGTGGTATGAATCATGGGACCATACCCTCTGGTGGTCATCATATTATTGTGAATAGCTGCGCAGATAGGAGAGTAGCCTCTGCTGACATCACATACTGACTGCAATGGTGACAATATTGTAGCTGGACTTAGTTTGCAAAAAAAGGTGTGTCTATCATTGTAGCCACAAGACATAAATGCAGAGGTACAGACTGCAAAGCAGTTTTTTTTATTTTTTAGTTAGAATAGTTAAGAAACAGGCTGAAGTGATCTCAGCAAAATATGCTAAAATGGCAGTGCCACAGCTGATTAGGGTGTGCAAAACCAAGGGAATTTCTAATATTAGTATGTCCAAGGAGGACCAGAGATGGCCTTGTGTCCAGTTGTAGCTCACTAAATCTGCAGACAGCTCGTCAAGGGCTGTGGGTATAAATTATGCAGAAAGAGGCAACCAGTCCATCTCCAGATGATCTTATACCCAGCTGGGATTAAAAATATTTGAGCTAGAGATGAAGTACCTGGTGCTTGAAGTAGCTAAGAGAATGAAACAGTTTGAGATATAAAGGCAGTGAAAGCAATGAGAGGAAAGAGAAAAACAGTGTCAGCTGAGAGGGATATGCTTGACCCTTCACCAAAGACATATGAGAACTGAGGTGGGGAAAACCAGACCATAGATGCCAAGATCAGTACCAAATTACTTCCTTAGTATAAAGAGGAGGGTGACTTTGACAGCTTTACTCTAAACATTTGAAAGGGCATGTTAGAAATATCAAATTGGCCAAGGGTACTGGGTGAGGTTTTTAACTCCTTTGCTCACCAGTGAGACAATGCATCATACTGTATGAAAAGCAAGTAATGTAGACTGTTTGAATTATGATACAGTCAAACAATGTTCATGGAAAGTTTTAAACTAATCCCTGAAGAAATGTGTAAAAAGAAATTTATAGAACCCAGAAGAAAGGCAGATGACAGAATGAGTGATTATATTGCAGAAATAAGCACTTATTGTCATATGTGTGTGAGTAGATTATAACAACTAGAAAGGTGAGTGGATTATACACAGAAAGGAAGAAATTCAACATCACAAACTGTTGTACAATGTTTGGAATACACTGAATCATCAAAGGTAGTCTTATATGATTAACACATTAAGAGTCTTGGCATTACAACAACAACATTTCAAGGCTATCCCAACCACTAAAAGTCTTAGTATGATTTATAGGTCTTATTCTGATCACTTCTTTTTCACTTTTACATAGTATTGCTGTTAAATTTAAAAATTCTTTGAATGTAGTAACAGAGCTCAATTTCCAGTTTTTTGTAATAACTTTTCTAGCAACTGCTAAAAGACACTAACATATTTTTTTATTGACTTTAAACGTTCTTCACCACTTACCGTCTCTAGGTTCCCTTTTATTGGTCACAGACACCATCACAGTCATGTGGTACAAGGGGAAACAAGGTCATATCCTCATCCATCCCATCAGAGCTAAACCTTATGGCAGGCAGACTAAGCAGATCCTGAATCGACTCTGATGAGTGGAAACGCAGGACAGAGGTCTGCCTGGATTTGATCCGGATGTGGCGAACACTAATTCCATTCATCTCCTTTCAAAACAGACAGTTGGAAAAATTCTGTTTGAGACATCCTTGAAGCCATGCTTGGAAGACAGAAGTCTTCTTGTTCCTGTGGATGAGAATGTACTTTTATGCATTTACACCCTTTCCACTGATACCCAAGGTACAACTGAAGATTCAGATAGAATTAACAAAGATTATTGTGGTGACGCCCATTTTCGCCCAGGCAAAGTTGATTCTCCTGTTTAATGGAATTGGCCAAGGGCAATAACCGCAATCTTCCTAACAATCTGGACCTGTCACACACTGGAGTGACTAGTGTTCCTCAAAGTAGAGCGATTGCTCCTGACAGCATGGACGATTCTATCTTGATACATTTTAGGCACCTGTACCATAAGGATGTGCAGCAGGTATTGAAGGAGGCAAGAAAACCTGCAACTAGAAAATCTTGTCTTTACAAGTGGAAGAGGTTTTCTAGGTGGTGTCTAACCAATATCAGAGGGCCCAATATAGTGTCTACCCCTTTGGTTCTGAAATATTTGTGTGAATTACTCAACAATGGCTTATCTTATGCAGCTATCAAGATGCATCTTGTGACTATCTCAGCTTGTATTCTCATGCATCCCCCTCTTTCATCTCTTTTTATGTTCAGTTTATGAAAGAAGTATTGTATGTGAGACCCCTTCAAAAACAAAATACTCCTCCTTGGGATCTCAACTTTGTTCTTGAAAAATGTACCTTATCTTCTTTTGAAGAGGCCTTTCAGGTTCTACAGCATCACTTGGAAACTGTTTTGCTTATTGCTCTAACTACTGCAAGGTGAGTCTCTGAGCTACAAGTTCTTATATAGGCCAACCTAACCTTGATGTTCCACAAGGACAGCTTTTTGTGTATTCACTAATCTTTCTTTCATGGCAAAACTTGTTTACTGAATTTACTATGAATCAAGCCATCAACATCCTAGTTTTTTCCAAAACCTAAAAACAAGGGAGAGAAGATTCTGCATACCTTGGATTGTACAGGCAGCTCAAGTACTACCTAGGCAGAACTGAGCATTCAGGAAATCTAAACAGGTGTTTATTTCCAGTTCTGGGGCTATGAAGGGTCAACCTGTCTCTAAGTAAATGCCTGTTCATTGGTTGTCTTTTGCTATTGTTTTTTGTTAGTCCTACTATGGTAAATCTATTCCAAGCAAGGTTATGGCACATTCCACGAGAGCCTTATCCTCTTTGGTGGCATATTGGAAAGGAGTGGACTCTAGGAGCCTTTAGAGACAGGAACCTGGTCCTCTTTGCATACCTTTACAAAGCAATACAAACTGGATTTTTTCCCAAGTTCCAGAGCAGGCTTTGCAAGGACCATTCCCCAGGGGCTCCTGGAACCTTATCCTTCCTCCTCCCAGGTGTGAATGATGAATATAACACAGCTGTGTAAGTCTTACTTACCTGTAACAGTAGATGTTCAAATTTCATACTGCCTCAGAGGCAGCACCCATCATCCCCCTTATTTTGTATATAGCTTGATTGTATCTAATGTCATTGTATTATTGGCTGGTTTTGATTATTTGTGTTGATGTTTGGGGGTTGCAAATTGGTTGGTTTCAGACAATTATTGCTTCTTGTCCTTCTTGCTTCTTCCTATTGACACTAAAAGCCTGAATGACTGACTTTCTGTGACTGGTGTTAGGCTTTCCCTGATAGAAGGGGCTTAGCCAATCCCTGGGTACAGAGTCAGAGGAGGGGATTCTGAGCTCTGGAAAGCTGCTAATGTTTATTTGTGCAGGCACAGAACCCATATGCCACTGAGACAGTGTGAAATTTGAACATCTACTGTTACAGGTAAGTAGAACTTATGCAATTGTACTTTCTTTTTTTAACTCCTCTCTGTCCAAATATTTGCACTCTGCACATATAAATTCATTCTGGATGAAATGAAGTTGTGAATTTTTTGCTTAGTTATAATGTTGCTCTTCTGTATTAGGCTTTGCAATAACTTCATTATTTAACTGTATCCATATGATGTCAATGTGGAGCTTGTCTCCCTGGAACTCCTCTGAAAATGAGTTATTATCCCAGCCGGACTTTCTCTGTAAACAAATGTCAAAGAAAAGAAAAGAAATAAATTAGTATGGGGAGTGGAGTGGATCGAAGCACTGTAACTATTGCCCTTCATTACAGTAAATATTAACGTGCAATGAAGATGAAGCTGCTGATGAAATGAAGATGTGATTTCAATGCTTATGGAGATGGCGATTAAGATAATAATGATAAAGAGCTTCATCACATCGTTTTCACCTTAATCTTCATCATCTTCACCACCATCATATATTCAACACATCTTCATCATTGTCATTATCATCATCACATCTTCATCATTGGCATTGTTGTCTTTATCACGTTTATCTTCATAAATGCACATATTCTTCCAACAGTTTTTTTTTCCACCACTAATGTGTTCAACGTATTATACACACAAACATACTTTACTATTAGGGTTATCATTGAGGTGATTTACATAACCCCCTTAGTTTTTTCCCTAAAAGTGATTATCCTATGTAACAAAGATGCATTACACTGTTATTATACTGGATGCAAAGCACTACACACTGTGCCAGGAATCTTATCATGTTCATTTTGCTTTTGCTACATTTTTACTTGACTGTAACTACATTTATTTACTGATTTAGCCCAAAGACATGCTGTAGGTGGATTGCAGACTCTAAATTGGCCCTAGGCGTGAGTGCGTGTGCCTTCTGTGGAAGGTTGGGCACCGGGCTGGCAACTCGACACCGTAAAACTCCACTGCCAATCATGAGCAGACAGGTGATCCGCTGTGGCGAACCCTAACCAGGAAAAGCCAAAAAAAGAAGATTGTCTGACTGACTGAGTTACGTTTTATGACACTTTGTATTGAAATCTGTTGCAGACTTGCAGACTACAGAACACAAACCCACATACTATTAAGTGCTTCTCTTCAGAATTACAGCATCAGAAGGCGGGGCTAGATGATGCAAAATCAGCAAGTAATTGGATAGTTGCAAAGTAACTAAAATGAAGACTACATATTTCAGATTTCAGCAAGTCCACTTCATATCATGAGAACATAACTACAATGGAAAAAAAATGGTAAAAGAAAAAAATTAGCACATGATCTTTTAGTTTTGGGCATTTACCCCCTGTATGCATTTAAAGTCTTTCAAGGCTTTTCTGCACTTAAAAATGACTATTTCAACATTAAAATTCAGAACAATAGATGCATGCATTTTTAACTTATCTTCTTGTGATTTTATATGACAAAATAATCATTCAACCTATCTCAGGACCCTGTCTTTGAGCTACAAAGAACAATAGCACTATGCACAAAACAGAAAGAATACACTCATGTAAGTGCACAAGTGTGTGGCTGCATGTCTTAGACTTTTCTCCTTAACATATGCAGAAGTGTAGCTAGGGTGAAGTGAAGGGGAACAACCACCCCGGGTGCAAGATGTTAGGGGCTGTGATCAGAAGGCACAATTAATGGGCTATACTGTAACTGCAGCAGACCAGTTGCTACATTGTTGCAAGTTGTTTGTTACATTAAAAGTAGATTTTTTTTAGAAAGATGTTAGAATAATAGATTTTGCACAAACATGCATTTTCTGAAGGATATGAAGTTTGAAACTCAAACATTTGACTTTATTAAGTGACACCTGAAAGGAGTGCAAATTGATGAGCAGACTGAGGACCTAGATACCTGGCTCATCAATGCAGAGTTGAGGAGTGCCAGTATGGACCTTTTTTTTTTGTTTTTTGCTAGATGAGTCAACTATGACTGTGAACTCATGAATAAATTATTCAAATATACATGCTTTTTCAGAAATTCTGTTTTAAAATTAAATATATAAAAATACTTTTGAGAATTTACATTTACTTTTGCCATAAAAAGTGTTCTACAGCTCACAGGTTCATAGGTAGGTACTAGGCTATCTGCCTGAGGGCATTTATAAGCCTAGCCAGAGTGTGTCAGCTTTTGCCACCCCATTGATTAATTAACTGAGCCTCTGTCAAGAAGAGCCAATGAAGTGATCCCAGGGGTGTATTTTCTGTTACCCATCCACTCGTCAAGGTTTCTCTTGAAGAGTGTTAGTGAGGGGCTTTGCCTAACGTAGTTAGGAATTTTGTTCCAAAACATGGGGAGTCTCTGTGACAGGAATCTATCCCTCCAGCATGTTCTATTTATTGTTGTGGTGAGGTTTAGCTAACTAGAGCGAGTGGCTCGCAGTGACTTGGATTTCTTTAGGTGGAGCATGTCCATCAGTTCTGAGTTGGACATGGCTTTGTAAGTCAGGCAGAGATCACCTCTGAGTAAGTGATATGCCACTGAGTAGAGCCGGAGTTTTTCCAGTCGGGCTGCATAGGACATATGTTTGAGGCCAGTAATCCTCTTGGTGAGGTACTTTTGTGGTCTTTCCAGCTGTTGGAAGTGTCTTGTGAGGTATATCCCAAATGGGGCATTGTACTCTATGATGGGTCTGATGAGTGACAAGTAGAGGGGCACTATAACCTCTTTATTTCTAGATGCAAACCCTTTAGTAATTAGATGGGCTACATAGAAGGATTTCCTAACTACTCTGGCAATATGATTGTCAAAGGAGAGATTACTATCTACCTGGGTCCCCAGATCTCTTATTACCTCTTCTGTATTAAGGGGGCTGCCACCTACGTGGTAATTCATGGGTGTTTTGTTTTTCCCAAATGGGATGACTATGCATTTTTTGGCATTTAGCTTGAGACCATGACTTTGACACCAGGTGTCTGTCTCAGTAAGGCCCTTTTAGAGAATGTCCTTGTCAGCCGGACAGTCAGTTATGGCTCCCAGTTTGCAGTCATCGGCGAACTTGGTTAGCCATAGTCCTTCTGTGTTTGCTTGTACTCCTGAAAAGTATATGCAGAACAGTAGGGGTCCCAGGACCGAGCCTTGTGGGACACCACTTGTGACTGGTTTAGAGTCGGTCCTAGAGCCTGCTATTCTTACCGTGTGAGTTCTGTCTGTAAGCCAGTTGGCAACCCATCTCATGACATAGGGGTTTATGTTCAGGCTGGTGAGTTTTTCTATAATTCCTGAGTGAGGAATGGTGTCAAAAGCCTTGGCAAGGTCAAAGTAGGCTGTGTGAACCACCTTCCCTTAATCTAAGGCCTTGGTGACTGTCTCGAAGATGTCAACCAGGATTAGTAGGCATGATCTGCCCTTAACAAAGCTGAACTGGGTTGGCTCAAGTGTTTGGAGGTTCCCAATGTCTTTGTTAATGAGTTCCATGATGATGCGCTCCATAGCCTTGCAGACCAGGCTAGGCAGGCTTATGGGGCGATAGTTACCAGGGTCAGTTGTGGCCCCTCCTTTGTGGAGCGGAATAACCGTTGCTGTGTGCCATTCTATGGGCACGTAGCCTGTGGAGAGGCTGAGGCTGAGCAGTGTGTTTAGGTGGGGGGGGGTTAGTTCGTTCTGTAGTTCATGCAAGATGCAGCCTGGGATACCATCTGGCCCCATTGACGCTGTGCTTTTGGCTTTTGAAAGGGCTGTTTTCACCTGTGCGACTGTGATTTCTGAGACACTACACTTTTCCAGTATTGTTGTGGGCCCTTTTGGGGGTGAGAGGGGGGGTGAAGTTTGCACTGAATCTATCTGCCAGGATGTTGGCAATATCAGTAGGTTCGATATATTCTTTTCTTGATACAATACGTACTATTTTAACTTTTGTTTTGTTAGTGCAGGTATGTGAATGTTAGTCATAAAAAACATGAATTACAAATTCTGCACAGTTCCATCATCATTATTAATTTTATTTAAAGTACATAAGGGTTATATTATTATGACAGCTACTAAGTAGGGCAGGACTAGCTTGAATGTCACGTATACCAATAACACTTTGTTTTACAGCACAATTAACCACTCCCTTGCCTGATAAAAAGTATATATATATATATATATATATATATATATATATATATATATATATGTATAAATATATATATATATATATATATATATATATATACATATATGGATCTAGGACACATGGCCGAATACACGCTTTACCAAATCTAACACTACCGAGCAGAACTGAACGAAAGCGCATTTAACTGAAAACACATTGAACTGATGCACAAATTGCCGAAATTACATGCTGCGGATTAATGTAGTCACACCCAAGTGCATAATACAAGCGTATGTGAAATGAAGAATTCCCCATCTGTGTTATTATTCCTTGAAGTAATGATTGTCAAATAAAATAAGCAACCAAATGAAATCTGACTGCTGATGTCATGCTACAAATCTCTAAATCATATTTGTAATACGTTTGCAATGGCTTCCACAAACTGTATATTAGTATGTTCACTCTTGTGCTCCAGAATATTTAAAAACTGAGCTTGCTGATGTACTAATGATTTCTTTTTAGGGGTTGGAGGACACCCAGGAGAAAGATGGCGACGAATCTCATCCACTCTATTTTGTTCACGCACAACCGCATCCAACACACGACCCAAATCCCAAATATGTTTTCCTGCTATACATTTTAAACGTCTGTGCCAGGCTTCTACAGCATTCTAAGTTCTTGGCAAATTAAGGTCATTCAACATAGAAATGTTCCAAAATTTGATAGGGAACAGAGGAGGAAATTGAATAGAACCTGTAGATCTAGTGCAGAACATTCTGGGTTTACCCAGCAAATACCACTCTGAGAAATATTTCAGCAACACTTTCCCTTCACTTGGAAATGTAGTTTTCAATAAAGTGAATGTACTCATTACGTCCTCTTCATCTAGAAATGCTAATGCAGCCAACTTCTTAACAGAATACTGGAAATGCATGTTAGAGTTATAAAATGACGACAGTCCAAGAACCTGCACTTTACGCCATATATTTCTCCCAAAGTGGAAGAAGCAGCCTTTACATATGACATTGTTCACATTCCGTTTTAAACTTTTAATAGCAGCTATTTCAAAATTGCATAGAATGAATCTCACAGTCTGTGTTAGAGAATGCTCAGCGAATAATTCAAACAAAGCTTGCCACATGAAGTTATAGGAACGAAAAGACTTTTTTTTCATAAAACAATACAGCAAAGGCACACTTTTAGAGAAAGCACCATACTGTACTACAGAATGTATAGTGTATAGTTGCCTACACTCAGCATCCCTAGTAAAATAAGTGCCATCCATTAGCCATATTTCTGCTGTACATAAATCTTTTAGATTTTGCAGAGTAGTCAACAACAAAATAGTGTTCAATTTACTATTATCAGTAACACATTTCTTCAGGAAAACTCCCTCTTTTAAAGGGAAAGCATCTACATTGATGTTTTCCAACTCCAACGCTACACCACACATTGCCCCTCTACTTTTAGCACGGACTCTTTTCACTGTCTGTAACATTGACCTTCTACTTGGCAAATTAGGTGCACATTCTAAAGAAGTAGACGCTAGAGCATCATTCACTATTACACAGCTTAAATCTCGTGAATAAAGCGCTCTATCCTTTAGTTCTGCAGATACTTTATATTTCTCTACTTCTTGAGGTTCTCCTGAGTGAAAATGTTCCACCATAGATATATATATGTATATATATATATATATATATATATATATATATATATATATATATGGGTTCCTATGACTTCATCGAACTGTCAAATCACCGACACTCACCTCTTCGACACCAAACCATCGACGTCCATATCATCAACAATTCCGGTAAGCGATCTTCCCCCTCACAGGACCCATGGTAGCGCTTGTTCCTGTGTTAGAACGATTAGGGTTTACGTGATTCCGTATAATTTACGTTGAAAGCGCTACCATGGGTCCTGTAAGGGGGAAGATCGCTTACCAGAATTGTCGATGATATGGACGTCGATGGTTTGGTGTCGAAGAGGTGAGTGTCGGTGATTTGACAGTTCGATGAAGTCATAGGAACCCATATATATATATATATATATATATATATATATATATATATATATATATATAGATAGTTAGAAAGCTTGTGAGGAAACTATTACTCTGCTACGTTTGTTTTACTTGGATCGCTTGTCTGTGTACTTAATAAAGGATTTTCGACTGGAAACAGACTGCCTACCCTGCTTAGAATACTTTTGAATACTTAGTAATTCTGTACAATATTTTAAATTATACATTTTTTATTATTTTATTTTTACTTAAGACGAGTTTAAGTTTGCTACTTCTACTACCATTGTCTGATCTGATTAATATACAGTAATTAACTAAATATATATGAACAACCTAATTCAAATGTGAGCTGTTTTCTGGACACAGTGAGGCAGCAAATTCTTCAAAATTATAAGCACATTTTTACACAGACTTCAAAATATAGCCCTGATAATTTAAGATATAAAAGGTTAACGTAGTAGAAGCAGTCTCTTACCTTCTTGTCTAACCACTTACTCTCCCTATCAAAGGCTTCTGGGTTAGTGGAAGCCAAAGATTTCTTGTAAGCTGATATCCTTCATTATCACTGTTGCAGTATTCTTTACTCCTAGGATAAGGACAGCCAAACATCTGAGCAGCATATCAATGCCTTTACATCTTTCTGGCACCATATGTCAGACATATGTCCTATGTGCAAGATGTAAGGTACATATATGACATACAAGCTCCTAATCCTCAGAACTTCTTTGCCACCAGTCCAAACCCCACATCTGAATTCACTCTGAAAGCAGTTTCCCAAGTTGGTTCCACTACCAAGCCTTCTACTTGATAAGTGTTCTGTTGGGGTCTCTTCTTTTTTCTACTTAATGCCTTAAGTTCACATGACACCCAAGAAAGGAAAAGGTAAGTGTGGGAGGCAGATTCCCCATAAAAATAGACACAAAAAGGGCCATTTTTTGTTTGGGTGCTACCCATGACCATGTGCAATGTGAGATTTGTAAGGCACTTGTCCCTATTTCACTCAGATGTCATCTGTTGTCTCTTTCCATTTCCTTGGAGAACCAGTGATTGAAACTTTTGGCTCAGGTTACCATGGCCAAATCTCCCTTCTCCAACATTCAGCCACAACTGAAAAAGAAAGCCCAAAAGGTGCAAACTGATCATGCTGCTGTCCAGCCTCCAATGGATGTGTCTGTTGGGTTGGAAGAAGAACCTGAGAACCATTTGGTGCTGCTGTTAGCTTCCTCTACCACAATCCATTTAGAAGTTGACATGGATCTGCCTACCCACATGTCCACTGAAGATATGTCTGTGTCTGGTGGAGATGTGGAGGGGGAACCACAGCTGAGTATTTTGGAGGAGCCTAGTGGAATTCCTCCTAATACTTGTTAGGAAAGAGGTTCTTGGTATCCTCATCACATCTAGGCAAGGTCAGAACCACCTAGATTTGTTAAGCTGATGTTCCTTTAAAAAAAGGAGAAAACTAAGCATGTGGCACCTGTAGCTAAGGATCCACACAAAGAATGGCAGGATTTTACTCAGCGGCTTTTTAATGCTTTTATGGCTCTTATGCCCCCCCCCCCCCAAGACTGTCTCTTCCTGCTTCTTGGTCTTCCACTCCTTCCAAACACACTAGGGATTATTAATTCTTCTGATGAGCTGTTAAAACTCTGTAAGGAGTCACTAGCTTACTCCCCTCAGATATTCTAACTTTTCCCTGGGGACTGAGGAAGAGGATACTCTTTCTCCTGACTCTCCTATGTAGGAATTGTTGATGGTTCATATGATGGAACACTTTTAAGTTGGATTTTCCCCAGGTTCAAAAAAGTTCTGATGTTCAAAAAACATAATATGAGCTTTTCAAAATACATTCTCCTCAGCCTTCTGTAGCTCCTCCAGTGCTGGCTATGTTTTGGACACTTTCATTGCAACTTCTCATGTCTCTGACTCAAAACCTCCTGCCTCTAAGTAACCAGACAGGTTCTATAAAGTTACTGAAGCTCAACAGTTTTTATATGAAAGTCCTTCCTTTGATCCTGTTGTTATTTCTGCAGCCACTGATAAACTATCCAAGTTGCTGTCTTTTCCCAAGCTTATACCTTCTTATAAAGACAGTCATGCCATGGAAAGATATGGCAAACAAGTATATACCCCTATTACCTTAGTCTTCAGGGCTATTAATTACCAGACCCATATGACTAGGTATGTCCTGGCTTTTCTCTCACAATTTGGGGGCATTCTGGCTGATTTGTCTGACTGAGAGGGTAAGACCTTCTGTCATTTCCAATTTGAGCTCTGCTTTTCAGGTGGCTTGTCATTCTAGTAAATGTACCTATGATACCAATGATGCCTCCTGTATGGCAGCTACATCTGAGTCTGTTATGAGGAGGTATTCTTGGTTATGCCTCCAGGCTCTGTCTGAAGACATCAAAAAGACCAGATTATTGGATTATCCCATAGACAACCACAATCTCTTTGGCACTGCTTGGGCTGAATTATTTAAGACCCCTCAGGATAAGGGTAAAGTTATGCAGGACTTGAAACAAGTCTTTGTCTCTCTTTTTCCTAATATTTTTTGTGAGATATTACCCTTCTAAGCCTTCTTTGTTTGTAGGTAGCCTAAACAGCCTTCTACGGGCAAGATAGCTTCTAGGAGAGTCCCTCCAGACAAACCTTCTCAGGGTGCTAAGAGTCAAAAGCCTTCATTTCCTGACAAATCTGCTTATATTGAACATTTAGCCACTCCTACCCCTCAACCACATACTTCCTTTACTCAGGTTAACTCTTTCTTTTATTGTTTGGCAACAGATAACCACAGATGCTTGGGTACTTTCCATTATCCAGAATGGTTATTTTATGGCTTGGAAGGCCCTTTCTCCATTCTCAGGCCTTCCTCAGCCTTCTCCTTGTTACCTCCCTCATTTTCCTTTGGTTCTGCAGGATCTAGTGGCAGAGCGAATCATCCACCTGGCCCCATTATCTCATCAGAGAACAGGTTTTTACTCCAAGATGTTTCTGGTTCCCAGGAAGGAGCAGTTGTCCCATTCTATACTTGTCTTTTCTTAACACCTTTCTCAAGGTTCCTTCTTTTAGGTCATTGTCTCTTCAGACACTTTTCCCTCTGTTGTTTTCTCTGGGTTTTCTGGCATCCGTGGATTAGAAGGACACACTACCATATTCCTATTCATCCTCTCTTCAGGAAATTTTTACGTTTCTCTGTTTCTTCCTCTTATTATTTGTTCTCTGCTTTGCCTTTTGGTCTTTCTACAGCTCCGAGGTTCTTTACTAAATGTTTGGCTCCTGTGGTAGCCTTCTGCAGACTTCAGGGAATTCAAATAGTCCCTTATTTGGATGGCCTTTTGATTCAAGTTCCCTCTCAGCAGCTCCTGCTTTAGGATCTGCACTTCACTATTCTTGTGCACAGTGTCAGGCTCACACTCAATCTCAAAAAGTCGGTGTTGATTCCCTCTCAGGGCCAAGTGTTTCTGAGTTGCAGAATTCACACAATTACAATGTCGGCTTGCCTATTGCCTTCCAAGGTCCTCTCTTTGACTGCTTATTTCCAGCCTTTTCTTCATCTTCTAGGCCTTCCTGCAAGGGAACTTCTACAGGCCTGGGGTACATGCCATCCGCTATTCCTATGGTTCCTTTTGTCAAACTCCACGAGTAAATTTCAACAGTATCTCAAGACTGATTGACTCCAGTACTGCCATCCTCAGGAATACCTTTTTCCTCTCTTGCCTTGTCTCAAGCTTGAGGTGTTCAGGTGAATTCATCAGATTTGGCTGAATCCAGGCCTGCTTTTTCAGTTTCCTCTCCTTACTCAGGAGCTGTACACAGATGTTTCCGATCATGATTGGGGAGCCTCTCCAATAGTCTACAAATCCAGGGTCTTATGTCTCATTCACATTTAGCAGGCCGTATTAACATCAAAGAGATGAGGGTTTTACAAGTAGCTCTCAAGCTTTTCATTGATTTTGGGTTCCAGGTCCTCTAAAGGTTTTTACGGACAATAATACAGTCATGTGGTACATCAACAAGCAAGGTGGCACAAAATTTTACCTCCTTTGCAGGCTGGCCCTTCAGGCTTGAGATTTTGCAGTCTGTCATCACTTGGTTCTTCAGTTAGTCTATATTTCTTCAGAGCATAATCTGATGGCAGACTCTTGAGCAGGTCTAGAACAAATCCTGACAAATGGATGCTTCACAGGGAGATGTTTCTAGACATTGTACATTGGTGGAGTACTCCTCAGGTAGATCTTTTTGCATCCCCTCTGAACAGACAACTTTCCCAGTTCTGTTCCAGACTGCCAAGTCCTGTGGCTTGGAAAGTGGACACCAGGTCATTTTCTTGGAAGGGGATATTTCTGTGTGCCTATCCCCCTCTTCCTTGACTACCAAAGGTCCTGCACATGATCAAGGAGAACATACCCAAAATCTTGCTGGTGACTCCCTTTTGGCCCAGGCAGCACTGGTGGCCCCTTCTATTTCATCTGGCCAGAGGCAATCATCACATTACCTCAAGAATGGGTCTTCTCACACAATACAAAGGATCTCTCATTCACCCTATGTTGTCCACCCTTCAACTGACACTTTTGGTGATAGGGCTTTGATTCCTTTTAGGCACCAATTTTCTGTGGATGTGCTTTGAGTTTTACAGGAGGCCAGAAATCCCACTACTAGAAAATCATATGTGACTTAATGGATTTAGTTTACTATTTGGTGCCTCAAGCATGACCTGGACTCTTTTCCTGTGGGGGTTCCTAAGTTCCTTTCTTATTTGTGTGAGTTGCCCGATTCTAGGTTGGCATATTCATCTGTTAAAGTTCATGTATCAGCCATTTCCACTTGTCTACCTCTGAATCCACCTTTGGCTTCTAGTTTTGAAATCAAACAGTTTTTTAAAAGGCATCCTTCATATCTGACCTCAAAGAAAGCCTATTCCATTTTCTTGGGACCCTAATTTTATTCTTCAGAAATTGACCCAGTGCCCTTTTGAGTCTCTGTTTCTTCTTCTCTACAACATTCCATTTGGAAGACATTTTTTGTCGGGGGCTCTTACTTCTGCCAAAAGGGTCTCTGAACTTTAAGCACATATTATGGTAACCTTTTTCTGTTTTTCTACAGGAACAGGATATCTCATTGTAACAATCCTTTTATGCCAAAGTGGTTAATGATTTGTCCTTGAATCAGTCTATTCATCTTCCTTCTTTTTTCCCTTCTCCACACAATCCTAGTGAGAGGGTTCTTCGCACCTTGGATTTACATAGAACACTCAGATATTACTTGTACAAGACCAAACCTATCAGGAAATCTGTGTAGCTTTTTGTTTCCTTTCATGCCAGCAAATTGGGTTTGGCAGTATCTAAGCAAACCATCTCCTCCTGGATTTCTAAGTCCATTTCTTTTTGCTATTCTTTTCATGGCAAGCAGCTTCCCTGCTCTGTTCATGCTCAATCTACAAGGGCAGTGGCCTCTTCTGCTTCTTTTTTTCAAGGGTCTGGATACAAGATCCATCTTGGTAGCTTCTACTTTGTCTTCTGTTCACACTTTCACCACACATTACAAGCTGGATGTCATTTCTAAGACTAGGATGTGTTTTGCCAGGGCCATCCTTCATGGGTTTTTGGAGGGCTCTTTTGCAACTTTTTCCTCCCATATTTTACAGTAGTTTTTGTACTCTCCCAGAGTAAAGAATACTACAACAGTGATAAGTAAGGACATAGTACAATTGTGTAGATCTTATCATAACAGTACATGTCCTAGTTCTCACTTCTGCAGTATTCCGCCCCCCTTCCCCATTACTGCTGTTGTTTTCCTTCTGACTGAGGGTTTTTTTTGTATCTTCTTCTTTTTCTTCCCTTTCTTGAAGTACATGTTGTTACCTTCCTCTGGGGTCACACTAATTCTTCTGAGGCATCTGTTCTGAGAATTAGGCACTCATACTTCATATATGGACCTTATCCACTGCACGTAGGACATATGTCTGACATATGGCGAATGAAAGATATAAAGCCTTTGGTATGTTGGCCGGACGTTCAGCTATCCTCAGCAGGATAACTCAGGAGTAAAGAATACTGCAACAGTGAGAAGTAGGACATCTACTGTTATGGTAAGGTCTTACACAGCTTTAATTTGCTGCTGGAGTTATTGCAGTATAGTCAGCTGACAGATGAGAATAAAGACATTTATAATTTGGAGAGGCTCTATACTGCTTATCAGCTTTCATTGGAACTGCAGCCACTGAGTCAGGAGTTGTGCATGCAGCTTTAAGAGTGTCTTGAGGAACTGGAAAATTGGGAGGAACAGGTGCAGATTTAGGAACCTCACCATCTAACAGATCATAAAGTTTGCCCAGTTCTGGGGGAGCCCCTGTTTACTCCCAATCAAAAACATCCCTTAATCTATCAACAGGCTTTGTAAAGGAGAAAAAAAAAATAGTCTAGGATTAACTTCAAGTTCGCTATCTGAACTGTCAGAGTTCTTGGTGATGGATTCCTGAGGAGAATCACCCCATCTCTGTCAGAATCCTTATCTTCTGAAAATACATACTGTTCTCTGGCAATACTTGTACTATAATTGTGAAAAGACGAGTAATCTCCATGCTATCCCCAAAGTCTCAAACAACCCACTAAACCAGTATAGTGGGTCCAAAAACAAAACAGTGTAATCTGATCTTATTAATATACAGTGATTAACTAGATATATATGGACTGAAAATCTTTCACACAGAGAAGTTTCTTAACACTGTTTTATAATTGTGAAAAGGCAAACAGCAACATCTTTTATACAGAAGAAACCTAATCATCTGCCAAGTAATTAAGTTTTTGTTTCTTTTTCCTAGGAATATCCCTACTGGTAGAATGGTCAGTGGACAGCCTACTGTCCCTGGCATGAGGCCTTTTCCCCAGACAACTCCTGTACCTAAAATGTTTGGTTCTCCCATACCTGTAGTAGGTATTGGAACAGCTCCTGAGGACATGTCTAACCCCTGGCCCATAGTGGTCAAGTAAGCTACACCAGGAGTCTAGGCAATAGGCGAGTGGTCTGTGGAACTTTGTTTGGCCATGCCATACTCACTAACCATAGGCTGAGGCCAAAATGTTACTTTTTTTTCTTTGTAGAGACAAGGGGAGAGAGAAGCAGGACCATGAATATTACCCATGCTGTAACCATAGAAGAAACCTGATTAATAGTACAGTAAGTTTAATAACACTGTGGGAAGGCAAGTATTCACTAGTAAGCACCAAGCACTCTTTCCTCCCCCAAACTAGTAAAAACAACCAGTAGACTGAAAATTGTGTCACCAGACCTTAAACTTTTAGTCAGAAATATCACAGAGCATTTACTATCTCAGAAATAAGAAACAATGTCAATTCTGTTAAAACAATAATAAAGTGGGAAGAAAGCACATTCCAACTGCAAAAGCAGCCGAAATACTTAATATTTTATAAAATCACTGTTTCCACACAAAACTGAAAAATAAGCCAAGTAAACACAGCAGAAGCACATACAATCCCTAACAGAAGCAGCAGGTATTCTGAAGGTGGAATATCACAAATATTTATTTATTCATTTTTTATTTTATTTTACATTTGTTGACCGGGATTGTTCGACTGAGCTGAAGAGCCCTTTTTCAGCGGAGGCCCGGGGAGAAAAGCTCCAACATATTATACAATTTTCATTATAAATCAGCATTAAACAGCAATGTTACAGGATTATTGCAAGGTATTAAGTAGCAATGGCTGTTCTTTTTTATTTATATTTAGGTAGATCAGAAATAATACCACAGACATTCAATAAAAAATATTTATGAGACAAGGTGCTCCCAAAAAGATGTTTTTATCTGTTAGATAAGAAGCTTCTGACTGACTGCTGTTCTGCTGTTGCCAGAGAGATGCTACTCCTTGAGGTGACAGGAAAATACTGAAGATTTATTTACCTCACTGTAGTTGTTGATGTACTTTCCCCCAAAAAGTATTCAGCCTATCAGCAGCCAGAGTGAGAGTGGGAGGGGAGTTACAGCACTGACAAGCTAGCCAGGTGCTGTGTCCTTGGCAGGCCACTATACATAGGCTACTGCAGCAGTTAGAATGAAGAATGTTGTACTTTAATGACAACAAATGGAAGGACATTCTGAAATTCAGAATCATAAACTGAAGCTCATAGCCTTCTCCATAATATGCATAAGATAGAGTACTGATAGAAGCTTGCACCTGGAGCTAGAAATATACAGTTTGGAAATGTTATAACAGCCTGTTTCTGATTTGGTTTCCATCACATAACACTCAGTGTGCACCTAACTGTGAAGTGAATGGCACACAGCTCTGCTGCTAGTCTGTTATTCATTTCATCAGGACTATGTCTGTTAAAATAAGATGTGTGGCCAGGGAGGGAGGGGAGCTACAGGAAGAATGGCATGGCACACAAGTGGATCACAGTGTGTGCATTACACGACAGCAGCATACAAGGTGCTCAACAACAACACAGCACATCAGATCAACTCCATTCCCCATGCATTTTTACAATGTACAAGGCATTTAGTAGAGGCTACATTTTCAGAGTTATTTTATTCAGCACTACAGCACTGCATGCTATGTATATTAACATTGATCTAGGAATTTGGAAGGATGTAGTATTGTGATACGGGATGCACAGTGTAAGAGTACATTACATCACAAAAGCACACAAAGAGCTTGGGGGGTTTTAAGAAAATGATGTACTTATAATACTAGATCCATGTTGTCTTGTTTTCCTCCAATTCAAACTTTGGGTTATTGGATCCAATCAGAGCCAACCTTGGCAACTTTTCGGAAACTGTGAATCCATGGCTCTGCCTCCTCTCCTACACATAATTCCCTCTCTTCTCTGAAATAGCTCAAATCAAATTTGCCTGCTCAAAACTAAACATTATTCAAAAGGTGACATAAATCAAAGAGGATATGCAATAACCCATAAGGAAGAAATGGTAACCAAGGCTGTTGAATGACAAGGTTCCTGGTAAGGTCCATGTATTCCAAAGGAGCACCAGGTGATAATTTGAAAGGGGGACAAAAGGAGGGATGTTGAGCTGGACAAAAACAAGACAATACAATGTAGCATTATAGTAAGTACATAACTTTCATTTGTCTATTTTTGTCCAATTCAACCTTTGGGACAGATTCCCAAGCTACCAAAGAAACTCCTGGGTGCTATCAAAGAAGAACATTCCTGAGAATGGTGGAGCTAAAGGATGCATGGGACCTAGACTGTACATCCAGTTTGTAGTGAGAAACAGGTATGAACAGTTGACTACGTTGCTGCTGCACCAATTTCATCAACAGGAAATCTGTGAGAAAGGCAATATAACTAGCTGCAGCCTTTGCAGAATGAGCCTTTGTTTTTTGATGTAACGACAAACCTATCTTTTCATAAACAAACACTGACTTAATTTGCTGACATCCAAAATAGATCTCAGGTCCCCTGTCTTTTTTTGGCACCAATAAGAGTCCTAAGTAAGTTCCGGATCCTCTCTGGTTGGGAGATCTCTTGGATGACTCTTTTACCTAGCAGCTTTTTTTATTTCTAGAAATGCTGCTTCTCTCAGACTGGGTGGAACACTGGGATTTTCTTCACATTGGTGGGAGAGGTTAGAAAAAATGCTATATTATAACCTCTGGATGTGATTCTCTGCACCCAACAATCTTTTGTAACAGATAGCAAGGCTCTCCAGTGCAGAGCCCAAGTTGCCCCAACTGCCTCCAGAGGGGAACAGTTGGGCCTGATAGGACTTATCTGAGAAGGAATACCTGAAGCCCTGGTTCTGCAGGTCACTTTTGCTGTGAGGACTGCATCTTCCATTTGAGGTCTCCTTCTGCCCCTGGAGGAACTATCTCAACATGAATCTTAAAAGGACCTTGGAATTTTCTAAACCACTTTTTTTCTACCTCTTCATTAATTCCCTGAGAAAGGTCTCTATGGAGTTGAAAAACATAAACCCACAGGTGAAAGGGTCTTTCCCTCTTGTTCATATCTGCAGAGAACAAAGAAGATCCATCAAAAGGTGCATTGATGAACAAAGACTCAAAGGGCTCTGCAAAATCACACAGTCACATCCAAGCATGACTCTTGATGGCAATGCCTGAACTTACTGCCCATGAGGTACTTTATGCTGCATGGGAAATCAACCTCATGGGTGCATTTGAAATAGACTGTAGGGTGGCCAGTTTTGAGAAAATTCTATTTTGGTCCTCAGCATACTTGGACCCAGAATGAGATTTGGCAAGCTCCTTGGTCAAATCTTTTTGCAGCCTCGTAAAATGTGCGAGATAATTCAGTGACCTGAGGGCAAAGGTTGATGAAGCGTACACATACTTCCCAAATCTGTCCACACCCTTGTTAGGGGGTTGGATAGATGAATTCTATTCTGCCAGTTCTTTCCTTCTGGCTGAAGCCACAACCATGGTATCGACTAGGACTTCCATGCTCCAGTGTGCCCGTTCCTTAGATGGGGCTAGAATTTTGTCTGGTCTTCCTGGAATTGGCTCCACAGTAGCTGGCTCCATCCATGCCTGGCAAAATAACAAATCTATGACTTCAATGGCCTAGGGGATCACCCAAGAAGTAGACGGTCCAAACTTGAAAGCCTCCAGGAACACCAATTCCTCCTGTGAGGGGGTGTTGGAGGACCAGTCACCTTTCTGTTTCAGGAGTTCCACAATTTCTCCAAAGGAGACATCTTCAGATGGAGATCTGGGGGACACCTCTCCCTCATCAAAATTAGTGTCCTCCATGAGATATTCCTGGGGGGAATCTATGTGCCTCCTTTTACACATTCTCTTCTGAGATAATTCTTCAGTGGGGTGCTCTGGAGAAGTACTGGAAGAAATGATGATGATGATGTCCTGACGGACCAACTGGATGCTAGTTCAGGCTGGCTGTCCCAATAGAAAGGATGGATGAGATTCAGAGCAAATAATCAGATGAGGCAAGGTTGTCCAATCCGAGGGAGGCAGGGGTGTATGTTCTCTGGACAAGGAGAATGCTCTCTCCATAACCTCAAAAGGAGAATGCCTAGGAGACACAAAAGTCAACATTGCAGAAGCCAGGATCTCTCATACCACTGACTCCTGCAACAACACCAGCACTCCACCTGAGGATGGAGTCAGACCAAAACTATCTAGCACCAAGGCCCTGAGGAGAAGTCACTGCTCCAAAAGTTTTGGAGTCGACTCCAACCCCCTGGACCTGGTGCCAACACTTTGGCTCAAAGAGTCCTCTCACTCTGAAAGGCTCAGAGCTGGTCAACTCAAGGAAATCACTGGAGTTGAAGAACAGATCATCTTCAGATCAGATGAAGACACCTCCAGGAATCTCAGCTCTAAGGCCTCCAAAACAGTGGGTTGGATCAGAGAAGGCAATATCAAGGCGGAAGTGGACAAAGCACAGCTTGAGGATCTGGTGGTAGTTGGAGCCAGGAAAATCCCCATATGAATATGCCTCTGAGAAACTTCCTCATCATCCTATCCACAGCTTCTGAAAGGCTTCTGGGAGATGTACGAGATGAAGTGGTGGATGAAGGACTGTAATGTATTCATGGACATCCCTCCAAAAAGGAGAAGGAGCAATGATGAACCTGGATCTGACAGGAGTGGAGGGGTATGGATCTGAGGAGATCTAGGCTTCAAAACATCTGGATCCAAGACAGACAGATCTGACTTTTTATGCAGTTTTGAAGGGAGCTCTGATTAAAGAGCTGGCATGAAAGAACAGTCAGAAGACCTCTTACAGGACTCCTTTTCCTTAGAAACTGCCTCTGGCCTATTTTGTCAGATTCTTTGGTAGGGGGTTGAGCCCCAGCAACTGAGGAAGTAGAAGAAGAGAGAATAAGGCCTCTTAAAAACATTTTTTTCCTCCTATTGGTTAAAGCTCTGGAATTAAAACCAGAAAAGGTTGAACAATCCACTTCTAAATGAGCAGGACCTAGGCAGCACACGCATTCCCTGTGAACATCTGAGATGGGAAGCATATGCCCACAGGTAACACACTTTTTGAACCCCATAGGCTTGTCAGCCATGACATATAACGCACGATAGAAATACTATAACTTGAAAGAAAAAATATTAATTGCAATGATTTTTATTTATTTTTTTTTCAGAAAGGAGAAAAGAAAGAAAGAAGGAAGAAGACTACCAATGATTTTAGAAAGAGCTACTCAAAAGAGTAATAATGGTACTTTAAGATGGTGGTGAAATGGTAGCTTTAAAAAGGATCAGAAATAAGCCTGAAAATGAGCTAAAATTGAAGGAAAAATTACCTCAAAGATTATGGAGGGAGCTAGGAGTAAAACAGAGAATAAACATTAAAAACTAAGACCTAAATCATGAAAAATAGGCAATAATAACTCCAACAATATGCTTGAGACTAGTGGGATCTGTATCTGAGGCTGATGGTGACAAATGAGATCTGGGAGATATTAGGTTGGTGGGGCATTATGGGTAAAGGGAGGAGCTCGAGAGTTCTTGGATCCAATGATCTGGTAGAAGAGGCCGAGTCGAATCTGAGTCTCGGATCCAAACCCATCAACTGAGGAATGAATGAAAAGGATAACATCGGATACAGACAATATCAGATCAAACATTACTGTTGAGGAACAGAGTACTAAAAGCACTGTGCATCCAATAGCTGTTTAGTGTACAGTGTATGAAGGGGAGAGGTTAAAACATGAAGGTAGGCTACACAGGAGTACCACATGCCCTGCATCCTGCTACTGCAATGCATGTTAATACAACTTAGCCTATGGGTGCATACCACCACTGTGCAGAATACAGAGGTGTGTATTTGTGTTCTTCTTTAGTTTCTTCTTTCGGCTTTTCCCGGTTAGGAGTCACCACAGCAGAACTCCAGTCCGCTAATGATTGGCAGTAGATTTTTATGGTGCCAAGGTGCCAGCTTGATGCCCAACCTTCAACGAAGGCACACCCATTCTATGCATGTGTGTGTGTGTGTGTATGTGTAGCATAATTCAGAATCATATGGACTGCATTGTGCTCATTACTCATTTATATGTGCAAACTGGTCATCTGCATTACATCTAGGCTCTGCCCTCTATGGTTACCATCACACAGTAAGAATTCCTGGCAAGTTAAAGTAATGTAGAGAAGGTGCATGTGATATCAGTGTGTTTCAGTCATGCATAGTGGTGCCATTATGTAGCTGTCGTACAACAGTAGTGCCACTGTACTAAGGTAACAACAACATGCTATGTCTACAATATACAAAAGTCTGTGTGTGTGTGTGTGTGTGTGTGTGTGTGTGTGTGTGTGTGTCTGTGTGTGTGTGTGTGTGTGTGTGTGTGTGTGTGTGTGTGTGTGTGTGTGCCTGTGCATGTATTTGCATGCATATATATAACTTTATGTGTGGTAGTGTATTAGACAGTCTCATATCCACAATTTTATCACTGTATCACCAACAGGAGCACTAGATATACAGCCATAGAAACGTATTAACCTCCCTTCTGCTTTGGTGCCTTTCTAGCTGGATTTTACTGCAGTTTCTCTAGACTACTGTAACCCTCTGCATAGCTGTCTTTGAATTACAGTAGCATTTTTATTCATGCTGCACAGCACATGTATATATGTGTTGTACATCAGCTACTATCATGTTGCACAGTAATGCACCAGTCTGTGCAACACTGGTGCACAGTTCTCTGTAACGTGTATATTGTTTATGCCCCCAAATGACTGTGTACTAGCACTACTGAAAGCAGACTGTTTCTGAATATTGCCCTCTGACATTTAACTGGCTGAGGAGTTTTACTAGAAGATCAGAGCAATACAGGGGAAATTTTTCAAATGCCACAAGAGGTATGATAAGTTGGAAGGGATCATGAGGGTTGCAAGTGCAGAGACAAACCTCTCACTAGAAGTGTTGGATTCAAGACTGAAAGGAGAATTCAAAGTAGCAGGGAAGTGACATAAAACTGTCTTCTTCAATAGAAAGCTGAATACAGGTTACACTTCAATAACAGCTTAGATGAGCCTAAGTACTTCTTGTTTGCTGTCATTTTTTTGGCTGCATGAACATTTGTATATAAAAATGTAAATAACAATGTTTTTGACTGTGTGATTGTGTTTGTTTGCAGAGAGAGAGAGTGTAATAATTTTGAAAACATAATTCACTTGTTCTGTTTTTTAATTATTCAGTATGATTTATTTTTTTCTTGACCAGGTCTTTCAGGTCTTTTTAATGTATACAAGTAAAACACATCATTGTGATGCAAGGTGTATGAAAGAAGGACTCCAAATGTCTCAGGTCTGCTGCATGTGTGCATGCATCTGTTTTTCTGTGTTAGGAAATGCTTTGACTACATGGGCCACAGCCAGTAAGAACAAAGCATATTTTAACAATACTCTGAGCACTTAAGTCACAGCCTGCATAGATAACTAACAAGACACATGCAGAAGCCTATGTAACGTCTGTCAGATGAGTTCAACATCTATACAAAACCACTGGCTTGCAACTATTCTCACGGTACAGTGTCAGCCTCACACATAAAAATTAAAAATTTCTGAGTGACAAGAGAATGCATATACATCTGTCTCTGTGTTGTCTAAGTCTACAAAATATTTCAAAAGATAATTTTAAAATCATAATATAGGTTTCAGGAGCATGTGTCCATTTTAAAAGTTGTAAATATGTGCAACTATTTAAGACAAATCTTGGACATTATGTGAATAAATGAGAAAAGAAAGTCTGAGCCCTAATAATCTTCAGGGTAAGGTTACTCTCACTTTACCTTTACATTCAAGATTTTTTCCCTGAAGCATTAGCTGATCTATCTGAAGAGTCAGTAGATCGCAAGTAAGATACGGTTTTGGATGTTATCTTGTTTCTGCAGTACCAAATGCTTATATCAAGTATTTTAAATGCTATAAAATTAGCAAAGCTTCTGGACTTGTAGAAGTAAGTTTTGATGGCTGGGAAAATTAACTGTCTTGAAAAAAAGTATCTAAAACACTGACATTGCCAAATGCAAATAAAATGAGCCCATAGCTCCAGCTCCCAAATACTAAATGAAACCCTGGTGGTCACTCCCACAAAACATTAACCTATCTCCTGCATCTTCAGTAAAGAATTTTTTTAAATATTTGAGTTTAGTCCAAATATGTAAATAAGCCTGTTTTAAGAATACTCTCCAATTCACAGACATACACGTACAAAGACCTACCAAATTCTGAGGAGGAATGCATTAGTGTCGACAGGAAAAAAGGAAGCATAAAAACTGAACCTATTAATAAAACCAGTGATGGAAAACCTAGACCTGACATCTCTGCCCACAGCTCTTTTCAAAGACTTCTTCTTGCTCTGCCTTTTCATTTTTTATATACTCCTTTTTATTTATTTTGCTGAAAGGCAGTAAATGTGAAAAGTAAGACGTAGCCGCTCTCCTGAACAGAATGACAGCAGCTCAACAAGAAGTCCATCGCATTGCACCTCATCAGATATACTGAGAGGCGCATGCTGGCTTGCCACTAGGGCCAGCGCCTGTCAGCACCATCTCAGCCTTAGGTACTTGATGGAACAGAGAGACAGATTCAGCACAGTCAGAATGATGACAGAACTGCTGCTCAGTACTATTTGGCTGAGATGCTTCTCTCTGTATATCCCAAAGCTGAGGCAGTGGAGGCTGGGTGGCTGAGGCACAGGGTCTATTCTATATTGGCATTCATCCTGTTTCATGCTTCACTTTCATTGGAAAAGGTCAGACACACTAGAAGCAGTAAATATTATTCTCTCTGACAATTTTGAAGTCCTTTTACTTCCTCTGTCAGAATCACTACTATGACCATATCTAAAACAGAAATTAAACCTTTTCTGTGCTGGACTTCTGTACAAGCTTTCTATATGCTCTTCTGAAAATAATAATACTATGAAAAAAGATGGCTAAAATGCTATCTGGTAAGTATTTCTTCTCTGCTTCTACTGCCCTAACAGTGTAGAGGTTAAGCTACTAACCCTGTTGCTTCAACTGCCACAGTGTTCTGCATTCTCCATAAACATGATGCTTATTGCAACACACTTAGGTTTATAAAGCTGCGTACTTCCTTTAACAGTACCAGCTCCATGGAACAGAGGGCTAAAATCCTGACTGTAATTTAGATGAGCCAGGACTAACTAGATAACCTGGCAATGGAGGAGCCAGCCTTGGAGGGTAGCAGTGAGTGGTCAGTGCTGGCTCTCAACTTGGTCCACTGCGGTACTGACACTTAGAGGTGCTGTAGCAATGCAGCACAAAGGGCAATGATGTGGGCACTCACCAACTACCATGAGTTAAAGCTGTGGTTGAGACTGAGTAGATGTATGCATGCTTGAGTTGCTACACTGTAAGCACTTCATGTATCAGGCCTTCTTTGAGGTAAGGCAGACTGGAGCATGCACAATCCTCATGGCTGCATGGATGATATCCTTCTGTGGTTGACTCTCACTCACTGTCCATGAATAGCTCAATTAATCAGTAGGAGTGCTGACAATCAGCAGATATTGAGAGAAAATGGTCATAAAAATAACATTAACTCTTCGGTACTATGTTTGTAATATCCACCAGCCTTGTAGTAGAGATGTTATCAGCTGCTTTCCACTTAAACCTTGTCCCCTCTAAATTACATGGGTCAAAAACAGTATTATACTTAGCAACTGGCTTATAGAAAAATTTATATGAACTTATTTTACATGTATAAGTATCTGAAGGTCACCTACATCACTTTCTCCTATCATCTTTGGCACATTGGTCAGTGCTCTCATAGTCTCCAGGTATGTCTTGCAATTATTAACCACTGTTGTCTTTATAATTTTTCTTTATACTGTCACAGCAGGCAATATTTTATGAGGTGTGGTTAGTAATTCTAAATCCTGTCATCTGTGTCTGTCTATAACTGACTTGTATATAAGAAATGCAACTTCCTCTTACCCCTCATAATTAACAAATACAAGCAACAAGTCAGCCTTCAAGATGCTTTTCTGCTTCTTAGTGTATAATGTTGTCATTCTTTCATTTGCCTTTACCCTGAACACATCACAAGAACCCAGGAAAAGCAGATGTTCTGTAAGAAAAAAAAGCAAGCAGTTTAATTCAAAGTGATGCCACTATTTTGGGATGTGATAAAAAATACCACTGGAAATAGATCTCTTTGGTTAGGCATTCTGGGACAAGTTATACATATTTTACTTTTATGATCACTTTGTCAGATAAACAAAAACAGTATTTATCAGTCTAATCCTGACATGTTTTTACTATACCCTTCTGCTTTATTCATCAGCCACTGGAAACACAATGGCATCTCAGTCTTCTTGGTGAATGAGTGCCTAGGCTTAACAAAACATTTAGATAGCAAAAAAGAATAAAGGATTTCCATGAAAGTCTTCTTCTTTATAATTATTTTTAATACTATCTGCTATACAACCAAAACTTGCAGGGAGATACAATCTTCATTATTTAATAAATCCAGAAAATTCTAAACAATTTTGCATAAATATTTTTGTAACACTAGTTCGATTCTCAGATAGTGTGCGGGGGAGTGCCTTCTGTGTGGAGTCTGCATGTCCTCCCCGTGGGTCGAGTGGCATTCCGAAAGACATGCGTGAATGGGCATGCCTTCGTTGAAGGTTGGGCGTCGAGCTGGCAACTCGGCACCGTGAAAATCTACTGCCAATCATTAGCGGACCAGAGTTCCGCTGTGGCGACCCCTAACTGGGAAAAGCCGAAAGACAACAACAACATTGATACTAGCAATGGTTGGGATTAATAAAAAAACTGTACTGAATTGCATGCGACTGTTATGCATAGATGATCACACACAAGAGACCTATACAAGTCATAAAATGGCTATATACACAGAGTATGCTACAGTAAATTACTGCAAACCTGAAACAGACCAGGCATGCAGCAGGTATTTAAATGAGGGATCATGGCCATGTCTACAATTCATGATATGTATCACATGTAGGTACATGACAGCAACTTCAGACTACCTGCAGTGACAAACTGCAGATATGTCACAATAGGCCTAAAAAGCTGACGTGCTTCTCTACATAAAATGTTAGTGTAACACTGTCAGCAAGAATGTATAGAAATTGATAATTTATCTAGAAATACAGGAGCAGGTCAACCCTACATGTAGCAGTGAAATTCCATGCAGATGAGTACTAGATCAACCAACCTCTCTGCACCACCTCTAACATACTGACGTTGGAAATGTTCCAGCAGTGGAAGTGGCCTTTAGACTAGATCCCTTTCACTGTAATGTATTCTAATACAGACTGCTTTGCAGTAATGGTCAAGTAAGCAAAATATTTACAAATCATACATGGCCAAGACTGCAGAATATTATAAACAACTACACCACAATCTCCCAGGGCACTTGTTACACTTATAATACTGATTTACCTGGAATACACTGCACAGAATTCTTGCCAGCAGCAGTACAAAATAGAGATATAGGACACATTGTTAGAGTACTGAACCAGCTATTGGAGTCCAGGGTCAGACACTGATGCATGTATTACCTATGTATGTGGTAGGCAACATGCTGACATAGACAAGCAATGCTACAGATGCATAACAGCTACAGACTATTATGCAGTTTATTCACAAATAGATGCAGCCTCTTTAATTACTGCACTGAAATCCTCAATTGTTTCCATGTCATCAGTCAGCTACTCTAGTCTACTACATGCACTCTTTAAATGTTTACCTGGTAGCACAGAATACAGACAGCACCACATTCACTGTGGCAGTGTACACTGCCCTAAGCATAAACATTCTGTGCCATCTGCACTAAACAGATTTGGGCAATGTAATTCATAAAAATGAAGTTAGGTCTATAGGCGTTGGAATACATGTAATTGTCTTTTATGAACTGTACTGCTGTTCCCACCATCGGTGGGGCACTCTGCTTAACTCCCTCTATGGGGCTATGCACTATATTAATGAATGGGGTAATATACTTGCATACTGATAGTTCATACAAGTTTACAGACACTTCAGGATATACTGCATGCTGTGCAAATATGCCTGCTCTTAATAAAAAGACAGCAAGCTAAGCCTGCAGCTTTTGTCAGTCTAGTGTGGTTTATGTAGATGTTCTGCAAAATATACTCCTATAGAACCAATATGCAAACAAAATTGCAATTTAAAACTAAAAAAGTTATGTAAAATGGATTGTGTATTTGCCCAAAGTACACAGTTACAGAAGAACATTAAAAAATACACTGGAGACCAGAACTGCTGTTCAGTGAGAGCTTCCTCATGCACTTCTGCTGTTAAAGTAATACACTCAGCCAATATTAGTATACACATAAAGCGCAAGTGTGGATAATGTAAATGCAACACTCTTCCTTTTTGCACATTTTATCTAGGGTAAAAGAATAAAACAGATATGAACAACAGTAGTAACTGATAAATTATTCATGTATCTTTTACTGGGAAAGTCCAAATGGGCAGGTGCCTTTTTCAGAGGAAGACCAGGGAGAAAAGCCCCAGTACAATTCCTTACAGTTTTTACATAGATTTACAATGTTATTACAGGTTTACAAAACTCTTTGCAGGGTTCTAAGTTCCATTCCTTCCACTTCAGATATAAAACAAGTTTTTACAATGTTTAGATTAATACAAAAGTTGTTACAAGATTCTAAGTGTCTTACATACAATTATGAAGGATGATACAGGTTTTACCATTTTTTCATTTGTTACTACAAAGTTTTGCTGTTATATGCTTAAGTACAAGTGAAGTCATTTTGGCCATATAAAGTTATTTTAATGTATTTATTGACATTCAATTATTGGGAAAGTCTGACTAGGTAGGAACCCATTTTCAGTGCAGGCCTGGGGAGAAAAGCTCCAAAGCATTACAAAAAATTTTAAGAACAATAATTTTACAATCTTCAAAAATAAAACAAAAAAATCTGCAGTTTAAATGAATTTTACTAAATTAGACATAATGTGAAAACAGTGGTTAAGAATAGATACAAGTTATATGACAATGTTTTAATATTTAGAGAGATAGTTTAGCCATTTTATACAGAAATTAAAGATAAGTTAGTATACTATAAACAGGAACTGCAATATAAAGTGAGAGAAAAGCAGGCTTATGGTATGTTTAGAGAGAAAGCTCAGAAAGAGAAACTGATAGGAGTAAGGAGGTGTAAGGTATGAATAGGTACTTGTTCACATGTAAGGATACAGTTTATTCTGGTGTTGAACAAGAACACAGCCAGCTTTTGACTAGGAAGTCTTACAGAATGTTTTTGAAGGATGGGAGGGTACTGACCTGATGGATAGAGGTAAGGGGCTCCAGGCCTTATCAACATGGTATGAGCACAGACAATGCCCAGTAGATTTGATAGATTTGTGGAAAGGCAGGAGTTTTGGTCATTGGATCACACTGACCAACTAGGAACATAGTTGTGTAGAATGTTATTTAACGCTGGACAAGCAGATGGATGCTGGGTAATTTTATAGGTGGTAAGAAGCTGTAGATATGTCAGTTGATTGAGTAGTTCTAACCAATTTAGGCTTTTTAGTCCTGTACAGTGGTGGGTTGTGCAAGGGGTATTTGCTGCAAATTTAGTAACTTTGTTATAGCATTGACAAAGTTTTGATTTTTGTGATGGCTAAGGTTAGTAAGAATGGGAAGACCATAAAGAAGTATGAGGAGCAGATAAGTAGTGGCAAGTGTAGTTTTACTTGCGTCAGTGAGAAAGTTTTTGGCTCTGTAAAGCATCCCCTAGTTTTTGATGATTTTTTCTTATGCAATTTTGTATGTGCAGGTCAAATTTAAGATTATTATCCCTAATAATTTGCTATATGAAGTGATTTCAATCATTGTATTATCAAGACAGAAGACTTTAAATGTTTTTTTTTTTTTTTCATGAGAGAGGGATGTAGGGAAAGAAAGTAGTAGTTTTTATATTTTTTTTAGGTTTGAACATGAGTTGTGTTACAAAGCCATGCTTCAGTGGTGTTAAAGCTTCCTGAGTATTTTTTTTTGGGGGTGTGCTATGTTGGATGTGCAAATCTATGTGGAGTTATCTGTGTACTGTAATAGGGAGTCCTGTTGTGTGGATGTGAGGAGGGTATAGAATGTTAAAGAGGAGGGAGCCATGAATACAGCCTTGTGGTTCACTGGTGGTGACTGGGAGCTATGGGCAAAGGGTGGAGTGCCATTTTACTGACTGATACCTACTGGATAGGTAGCTTTTGAACCATAGAAGGGTGGGCCGAAAGAGACTTAATGAGGGCATATGAAGTAGAAGTTTGCTGTGACAAACTGTGTTGAAGGCTTTAGACAAGTCTAGAAATAAGGAAGAGTCTAGTTTGCCATTATCTCCAGCTTTCTTAACAAGTTAGAAGTGCAGTGTCTTAGTATTATAGGCACGATGGAAGCCATGTTATATGGGGGATAGGAGTTCTTCCTGCAGGAGATAGTTTAGCAATTGTTTTTGAATATGTTTTTCAAGTATTTTGGAGAAGAAGGATAAGGTTGCTATTGGTCTAAACTCAGTAATGTCTTTAGAATTTTCAGCTTTGAGCAGAGGGATAACGTGTGACTTTTTCCAGAGAGAGGGAACATGGGTTTCCTGGATCAACCTGTTTATAAGGACTGAGATAGGACAAGCAATGTTTAGGCTGCTATTTTAAGGTAATCACTTGGAATCTCATCAGCTAAAGTAGAGCATGGTTGCATTTGTTTAAGAGTGATTTTATATAGGATGTGGGCACAGGTTTGAAAGTGAAAGTGGATGTGGAGAAATGTAGCTGTTGGGCAGGGTTAGGATTAGACGTTTGGGAGTCCTTGGTAAGAGGTGTTATACTATCTATGAAATAAGAGTTGAACTGAATTGTGGTTTCAAGTGGTGATTTATTGGGAGAGGGGTTATGGTTTAATTTTTGGCAGAAATGCAAGATTTTTAATGGCTGTCCAGAGTTTTTCTGGGTTGTGTTTATTATTATTCTGCAAGTTATTACAGTATAGTTTTTTTTTGTTTCATTGATTTGCTTTTTAGTACTATTGCAAAGCATTTTGAAGTCTTCAAGATATTGTGGTGTTTTAGATTTTTGCCATTCTTTTCATGCTTTTTGTATCCTGCACTAAAATTCTACTCTTTTTGGATAGCCAATTGTATTATTTGTTTTTAGTCTCTTCCTTCATAGGTTCATAGGTTCATAGGTGTGTGCTAGGCTAACGGCCCTGAAGCCTTTACAAGCCTAGCCCATAGGATTACCCTGGCATCGTGCCACCCGACTTTAGTTTCAAGTGCCTCTGTCGAGTAGAGCCACTGGAGTGATCCCCGAGGTGAATTTTCTATTTCCCATCCACTCATCAAGATTTCTCTTGAAGAGGGGCAGTGAGGTGCTCTGTTTGACATGTATGGGAAGTCTATTCCATAGCATGGGCAGTCTCTGGGTTATGAACCTGTCCCTCCAGCACATTCTGTTGATTGTGGTAATGAGGTTGAGGTCTCTGGAGAGTGTGGTGCAGAGGGATTGGGATTTCGTTAGATGTAGCATTTCTAACAGACATGACTTTATAAGTCAAGCAGAGATCACCTCTAAGTAGGCGATATGAGACAGAGAATAGTTGGAGTTTTTTTGAGTCTGTCCATACAGGACAAGTGTTTAAGGCCTAGGGTTCTCTTTGTGAGGTACTTTTGCGGCCTCTCCAGTTGTTGCAGGTGTCTAGTGGGGTACATGCCAAATGGGGCATTGTACTCGATGATTGGCCTAATGAGGGAAGAGTAGAGGGAGACAATGACATCTTTCTTCCTGGATGCAAAACCCTTAGTAATGAGATGTGCCACATAGAAGGACTTTCTGACCACAGTGGCAGTGTGGTGGTCAAAAGAGAGGGTGCTGTCAACCTGTGTCCCCAGGTCTCTTATAACACCTTCTGTGTTCAGTGGATTACCATCGATGTGGTAGTTCATGGGAACTGGGTTTTTCCCAAAGGGGATGACAACACATTTTTTGGCATTGAGCTTAAGACCATGGAGGTGCAAGGCTATTTTAGGATATTCAGGATAGTTGTACTGAATTAATTTATAGCATCATCTTAGGGGAAGATTTTTAGGCAGTTCCAGTTAATAGATGATAAGATAATAAGGAACATTTCTGGGTTAAACTTGGAAAGGTTGTGTGTTCTTATATAAACCTGCTGTTTAAGTGGATGTGTGAGATGTTTGGTTGTATAGACTGGGAGATGATCACCTCGACAGTCAGACATTGTTGGTGGTGTATTTGCTAGGGTCTGGTACTAAGATCCAGTCTAATAATTTGATGTCTTGCTATAATGTGTGGGGCTATTGCATAGCAAGGCTCAGCATAGCAGGCTTTCACCCTCAGGTCAAGTTATAACAGAAAGTAATCAATTTATAGCCAGTACAAAGCAATAAACACATAGATACAACAAAAAAAGTTTACTTTAATTTCCTGAATGCAGAAACTTGGCAGCTTCAAGTTAAATTTACTTACATTGTACAATGACAAAACTCTCAGTGAAAATGTTTGGGAGTTAGACCTTGTGGCATAGCTCCAGCAGTATCAGGGTCGAGTGTAGTGACCACAGTATGGGTATAAAGTTTTTGGAAGTATGATGGTAAAGTAGAAGGTAGTTTGCTTGGTGAAATTGCTTAGGAAGTATTGATGTTAGTTAAGAGGGAAGACACAGCTAGTACAGTAGAAATATATGTGGAAGAGACAATATGTGATGCAATGGTGCAGAATGTATTTGTGGGTAAAGGGAGGGAATGAGAGATTAGGGTCGCCTGGAATAAGACAAGGACATCACCAATAATTTACAATTCAGGTTACATGTGAGCTGGTGTTGGCATTAATATCTCTGAATCATACTCTTGGTATGAATAACACGTGTTACCTTTTTACGTCAGTATCATACAGCATTACCATGTTGTTCAGCAATACTTATTTACTGACAGTTAATAATTTCTGTATTTATTTCACTAGCATGCATGGTATTTGTGTATTAAAAACACCCAAATTCCATCCCAGATTGAGCCTCTGATGAACATCTTCAGGTGTTCAAAGTATAAGCAAACTGGTTAGGGCCTTCAGAAGAATCCTTCATTGGGGATGCTTTAATAACAGTGTCGGTTACCCAGTGATGTTGAAAGACTTTCAGCATCCCTCACTCTCTGGTCAAATATTCAGAATATTATCCCTTGTAGAATGCAAAATTGTTCTGTCATCATTTTCTGGAACTGGCACTGATCAGTGGTTTAGTTTCTCATTCCTTTGCTGGTTTGGAAAGTACAGTTGTGTAAGACCTACTTACCTGTAACAGTAGATGTTTAAATTCCTCACTGCCTCAGTGGCCTTTTGGGTTATCTATTAAGGTAACCCAATACTGGACAGCTTTCAAAGGTTCAGTGTCCCCACCCTCTCTCTTCTTGTGATAGCTGATACGCCGTGCATAACCTGAGAGGGAAGCCATTAGCTGTCATGGGAAGTGAGTGTTCAGGCTTTTTCCAATCCATAAAGACAGACAGGAAAGTACCTGAAGCCAGAATCATCTAGCAAAAGTAAATTTGCAGCCAATTGCAATACCATATAAAAAACAAATACAACAGCCAAATCAAAAAAGTTCAAACACATCTCAGCTATAAATAATCTGGGTCATGGAGGGTTACTTTTGCTACTCAGTCAGTGAGGAATTTGAACATCAGTTGTTATAGGCAAGTTGAAATTATGCAACTATACTAAGTTCATCATTACTAGTGTCTCATTGGCATTGTGGGTAGATTCCTAAATATCATCCTACCCCTATGGTGGATGGATAAGGATCCAGAAGCCCTTGCAGAATGGTCCGTGCAAAGCCTGCTCTGGACTTTAAAAAATAATCCAGTTTGTAGTGCTTTGTGAAAGTAAGAAAAGAGGACCAGGTTGCGGCTTCTAGAATGCTTCTAGAGTCTATCCTTTTCCAGTATGCCACTGAAGTGGATAAAGTCCTAGCTGAGTGATTCTTAACCTTGCCTGGAAGAGATTTATCATGGTGGGAGTAACAGAAAACAATAGCAGAGGACAGCCATCGTGCAATAGTTTGCTTAGAGGCAGGTTGACCTTTCTTAGCCCCAGTACAGAAGACAAACAGCTATTCAGCATTCCTAAAGGACTTTGTTCTGTCAAGATAGTACCTGAGTTATCTGTGCACATCCAAGGTATGTAGAATCTCCCTTGTTTTTTTTTTTTTTTGATCAGGAAAGAACACTGGAATATTGATGGCCTGATTCAAGGTAAATTCAGAAACAACTTCACACATGAATCATAGATTAGTGCATAAGACAAATCTCTTTTTGTGAAATATCAGATAGAGTTGGCCCACCATGGCAGTTTGCAGCTCAGAGACCCACCCTGCAGGTGTCAAAGGAGGTAAGGTGAATTTTTCAAGAACAAAGTTGAGATCCCAGGGAGGAGGAGGAGGAGGAATTTGTTTTTGAGGAGGTCTCACGTGCAACACTATTTGATCACAAAAAAGAGACAAAAGAGAGGGATCCATGGGCAGACAAGCTGAGATGGCCACATGATGCATTTTGATAAAAGCATATGATAAACCACCTCTAAGCAGCTCATATAAATATTTCAACAGAGAAGCTGAAACCCTTTCCAAACTTCTGTTATTGGATAGACATCACCTAGAAAACCTCTTTCATTTGTAAATGTAAGATTTTCTTGTAGCAAGTTTTCTTGCCTCCTTAAATACCTGCTGCACATCCTCATAGAACAAGTGCCTAAAAGGTACTAAAATATAGTCATCCAAGCTGTCAGGTGTAATTGCTCTAATATGGGGTGTGCCATTCACCCCTGATGCTGTGTGAGCAGATCCAGTCTGTGAAGAAGCTTGTGATAACTGCCCTTAGCCAATTCCATTAAAAGGAAGAACCAACTTTGCCTGGGCCACAAGGGGGTTACCACAATGACCTTTAGTAATTCTTTCTGATTCTTTAGAAGTATATTAGGAATCACTAGAAAGGGTGGAAATGCATACAGGAACATTCCCAACCATGGAAAGGATAGAGTATCTGTCCAAGCACAGCTGCAATGATGTTTAGAACAGAATTTTTTCAGTTCTCTGTTTTGAAAGGAGGTGACCAGATCTACTTGAGGTGTTCTCTACATCTGGATCAAGTCTCGGAAGACCTGTTCACAGAGCTTTCACTCATGAGGGTCTGCCCGGGTATCTGTTTAGTCTGTCTGTCACTGTGTTTTGCTCTAACAGAATGTATGAGGACTGAAGAGTCAAAGAATTCTGTACAGGTAGCTTGTAGGCCATCACTGCCAACCAAGAAAGAGGGTATGACCTTGTACCCCTTTGCTTATTCAGGTACCATATTATGGTAGTGTTTCCTAAGACAACTAGAAGAGGACCCAGAGTTCATAAGTGGGGAAGAACTTTTAAGACAAGAATCACTGTCCAAAACTCTAAATCTCTTTTATGGTTCTGTGCTTTGGCCTGACCTGAAAACCCCACAAGCCTTGCACTTGAAATCACAAGGACACTACTCCTAATGCAAAATTTGAAAAGTCTGGACAGACTGGACTGGGGTCTGGAGAGAGAAAGGGAGTCCTGGATTCAGAGCTAGTTGATCTCTCCACCACTGCAGTTCCTGTTTCACAAATCCCAGTACCTGGAAATCTGAGGGAGGAAGGTACTGGAGCCATCAGTTCTTCGAGTAATATTGAATTTTTCTCATGTGCAGTCTGGCTAGTGGTATCATGAGGATCACTGATGCCATGAGGCCTAGAGTTTTGAGGAACTCTCTTACTGAGGCCATGTCTAGAAGAGAGAATGTCAAGAAAATGCCCTGAAGAGTCAGAACTCTCTCTTCTGGCAGTAAGGCCATCATTTTTACTATGTCTATCCAATACCCCAGGAAAACAATTCATTGGGAGGGTGAGCAGGACTTTTGAAGGTTCAGTTTAAAGCCCTGGTGGGAAAGAAGGGAAGCAACCTTGTCTAAGGACTCCAAGCACCTGGATGCAGAATCTGCATAAATCAGCAAACTGTCTATAAAAGGGAAAATGTGGATGCCTAGGGTCCTTTAATAAGCAACCGCTGGGGCCAGATGCTTTGTAAATACTCAAGGTGCAGTACATAGCCCAAAGGGTAATGTAGAAAACTGATAATTTAAGCTAGACACAGCAAATCTTAAAGATTTCCTGAAATTTGAAGCAATAGGAATATGATAACAAGTGTTATTCAGATCCAGAGTCACCATGAAACAGTGGTCTGGAAGCAATGCTAGGACCAACTGTAAGGTGAGCATTGTGAAACTCAGAACTTTTACAAAGGTGTTCAGAAGGACAAATCTTGAAGGGGTCTCCAGAAGTGCCCCTTTTTGGTATAAAAAAGATTCTGGGGTAAAATCCTTTGCCTTTGTTTGTTACAGGCACTGGTTCAATGATTCCTGCTTCTTCCATGTGATGGAACACTGGAGGAAACAGCTCTGTCTGGTGTTTCTGAGGGAAATTCCCCTGAAAGGAAGAAGATTTTCTATCCACTGAAAGTATATCCTCCCTGAATTATTCTCAGAACCCATTTGTCTGAGACTATTTGTGGTGAGGCTGCAGGGTTAAGAGAGCCTGGGGCAAAGAGGAAGAAAAGGAAGAGGCAGGGTAGGGGTGGTCTGTGACTCAGCATAGTCATTCCTTCGCAGGAGGTTGATCATTTTTTGGAAAGGAATCCCTCTTGCTTGATTTCGGAGAATTATCCTTCTGACATTTCCTTTTGGACCTCTGACTTTAGTTTGGCTGGAATTTTTGCTTGTTCTACCTCTTGAAGGAAGACATCTTGTTATGGGAGACCTTTGGTGCATGAAACATCCTAAATACTCCATGAATTCATTTGCCTCTGACATCCCACTGTTTAGAATCTGTGTAAAAAGGGGCCCAAACAACAATTTCGAACTTAAATAGACATTCAAAACTTTGTCTTTTAAATCATCAGACTAGTTCTGATTATATAACCAAGCAAACTATCTTAATACAACAGAAGAAGCAGCATTTCTTGAGACTGTATCTGCAAATTCAAGCACACCTCTGGAAGTATGTTTTGAAACCTGGGTCAAATTAGAAACACTTTTACTTATAAAAGACTTTTGCCCTGCAGAAAAGGATGCAGCAAAACCATCCAAACTATACAAACGCTGTAAAACAAATTTCCACATATAGCCTTGGTAATTTAACATCATAGAGCTCCCAGAATGTGTCTCAGGCTGGTACGAGCCTTGCATTGAGCAGCATTTACCTTCTTCCAGGATGATGCCACAATATAAACAAAAAATGATTGACTTTAATAATTGGCTTAGATTCTGGTGTCATTCTAATGGGGTGCAGTATTTGTCAGCTTGGAAGGAGATGGTCAGCAGACCATGCTGCTTTGGCAGGGATGGTCTGCACCTCTCCCCTCTAGGCTTTCAAATATTTTCTTCCCCCATAGTGCCTTTTTTAGTGCAATGCTAAACTGAAAGTACTTCTGACATAGCAAATCAAAACCAAGAATATCTAATGGTATTACTGTTCAACACTAGGAGTCTAAACAAAAATCTCCACTCCCAAGAAACTCTCTTGACCCTAGAGAATGCTGACATCTATGCAGTCACTGAGATATGGTTTAAAGCTGTGAAGAACACACCAACAGTGCAAGGTAATAATGCCTTCCACACATTTAGACCAGCTACTACACAGACAAGAACTAAAGGTGGAGGTGTCTCTGTTTACATCAAAAATAAATATACCTCAAAGCTGATCAAACAGGACAATGCACTTGAGCTGCTCCATGTTCACATCACCACAGGCAAAATCCAATATCAGTTCCTTGCCAGCTAGAGGTCCCCCTCTATGACCCAGGAAACCCATACTATGTATTTAAACTTATTAGAAACACTAATCATCCAACCCAATACCATATTCATGGGTGACTTTAATTACCCCACTATTAACTGGGAATCCTATATGACACCAAATGCACAGCCACAGACATTCCTGGATTTTGTAAACACAGACTTCCTGAACCAAATAGTCAATACACCAACCAGGGGTGCAGCCATACTGGATCTGGCCCTCACTAATATGGGAGACCCCCTACTGTAATGTCTTCCCTGGTAAGGTCAGACCACAAAATGGTCTCCTTTGAAGTAAAAGTAAAACATGGACCCCCATCTAAACTTGGAATATTCAGGAATTACTCTAAGGATAACCTGCTATTAAGTGATAACCTGGCAAAATTTCAAGCCCCCATAAGCCCCAAGAAGACTGCTGCCTATGCAGAACTTTTGAGAGAAACCCTGAACAAGCATGCCAATAGCTGTATAGAGGCAAGAAAAAGTACAGAACTAAATTAAAAAACAAGCCACCCTGGTGGAATCACAAAATCAATAGGCTGTATAACAGAAGGATGAAAATCATGGCAAAAATTAGGAGGTACAGCACCCACAGGATAAAAGCACTCTCCTCAAACTAAATAAATATCTCAGAGGACAAATAAAGTCTACCAAAGCCACATTTGAGGTGAATCTGGCCTTCCAGACCAAGGACAATCACAAGGCATTCCTTAGCTATGTCCGCAACCTCAAAGGCAATACACAATTGTGTGCAGAGCTCATTGTAAATGGAGCCACCTATACTGAGCCAGAAACTATAGCAAACCTACTGGCTGACAAATTCAGCTCCAACTTTACCCTTCCCTCCCCCTGAACCTTCCCTTAGGAAATGCCATCTAATATAACTCCCCATGCTGTCACTAGGGAACAGGTCCTTAATGTTCTCGCTAAGGCCAAGAACACTGCATCAATGGGTCCAGACAATATTCCAGGATACTTTCTAAGTAGCATGAAACAAGACCTATCAGGGCCTCTGGAATTGCTATTTAACTATAGCCTCCAAACAGGCTTTGTACCGCACGAATGGAGAACAGAAACGGTCATCCCTCTGCACAAGGGTGGGTCATTTACAGACCCTGGAAACTACATACCCATAAGTCTCACAAGTCTTATATGTAAAGCCATGGAAAGAATTATCATGGAAATGATCAATAGTGATACAGTAAATCACCAGACACTGGACCCAACCCAGTATGGTTTTGTCAAGGGCAGATCATGCTTAGTCAACCTGGTGGACTTCTTTGAGAAAGTCACCAAAGCAATGCATGAGGGCAAAATGGTTCACACTGCCTACCTTGACCTGTCAAGGCATTTGACACAATATCCCACTCAGGCAATGTTGTCAAACTCAAAAGGTTAGGTACAAACTCACATGTCACCCAGTGGATAGCCAACTGGCTCATAGACAGGACCCAGGAAGTTAGAATTGCAGAGTTCACCTTTACAAAGAGGCCAGCCACAAGTGGAGTCCCTCATGGATCAGTCTTTGAACCGCTCCTTTTTTGGAATTTACTTCTCTGAAGTCAAGATCAATGTCAGTGGTCTCTGGCTAACTAAATTTGCAGACGATTGCAAATTAGAAGCTGTCAGTGAATCCCACACTGACACAAATGTTCTCCAGGAGGGGCTGACACAGACAAACAACTGGTGTCAGTGCTATGGACTAAAACTAAATGCCAAGAAATGCATAATAGTATCCTTTGGGAAGTCATCCACCCCTGGTAATTATCATATTGACAACACACCCCTTAGAGTTGACCCAGTAGTCAGGGAGTTAGGGAAACACATAGATAGCAATCTAGCCTTTGACCATCACATGTCTACAGTAGTGAGGAAATCCTTCTATGTTGTGCAACTTATAAACAAAGGTATGGCATCTAAGTCCAAGGAAGTCATTGTTTCACTGTATTCAGCATTCATCAGGCCTATCACTGAGTACAATGCCCCCTTTGAATGTACCTAACCACGCATATCCAACAATTGGAATGTCCACAGAGGTTCCTCACTAAAAGGATACAGGGCTTAAGTAAAATGTCCTATGCAGACCATCTCGAGGATCTATCCCTGTATTTTGTCTCCTACAGGCTTTTGAGAGGAGATTTATGCCTGACATACAGAGCTTTGTCAGACCCAATTCTGATGGACCTCCTGCATATCTGCAAAACAAACAGCAACAGAATTACCCATTCTAAAGACTTAAACCTTATCTGTGATATAAATAGGACCTGCTGCAGAGACAGGTATGTATCCCAGAGATTACCCCATCTCTGGAACTGGCTCCCCATCCATGCGAAGCAGAATTCCTCCCTAACCCAATTCAAGTGCAATCTGGACAATTGGATGGGGAACAGGAAATTCATCTCTGGTTTGGCATCTATGTCTCTGATGTACATAGGCAACCTGTAACTGGTTCATCTCCCAGGCCTTAGCTTCTAAATATTTAATCTCCCAAACCCCTGTTTACAGTTATCAAGGATATCAGAACTTGTCAAAGATTGGGGATGCATGGCTAGGCTTAAAAAGGCCCTTGTGGTTTTTAGCCTAGTAAACACCTATGAATCTATGAACCTATTAACCTATTACTAGAAAGAGACATCCTTTTGCCCTGAAGATCTAATGAGTTTCCTTCTTTATCAGGAGGTGTTGGATTAGATGAAGCCAAGGACTTTTTATTTGCACAGGTAGATAAGAAGACTACAGCTCAGTCATCAGTCAAATAAGAAAAGAGACATATCATATCTGAGGAGACCCTATATTTTCTATGTGGCTTTTTAGGGACTTCTGGAATAGATACTGGTGTCCTGCAGGCAGCTTTGTAAACATCTTCCAAGGCTGGTGTGGGGGGGGGGGATAGCCAAAGAATTAGGAATCTCATCCTCTATAAGGTCATATAAGTTGCCTAGCTCTGGACCACTTCCCAACTTCTCCCAAGCAAAAACATCATTAAATCTAGCAATCATCTGAGGAAAAGTGAACAAGTGTTCACCTTCTGAAGAATCAGAGTGACTGAAAACAATGTCATCTAGCAGATCAATATTGTCCTCATCAGATTCCTCATCAGTCTTTGAAACAACAGAAAGGTATCTAGCCATACTAGCACAAGAGCCATGTATGGAAACACAACCACCAGAATTAGTTAAGTGCAGAACACTAGTGCAGCAATGATCATTTGAAAATTTACTGTTATGGTAAGTTTACTTACACAATCGTACTATGTTCATTATATTGATCTCTGCTGCAGTAACCTTAGCGATATGGGTAGGTTATCCTAGCTTACTACCTTTGGGAGGTGGAAGGAAAAGAGTCAAGGAGCCCCTGGAGAATGGGCCTAGCAAAGCCTGATCTGGCCCTAGAAAAGTATTCAAGCTTATAGCGCTTTGTAAAAGTATGTATAGAGGACCAAGTAGCAGTTTCTAGAATACTCCTAGAATCCAACCCTTTCCAAAAAGCTGTAGGCAAAGCTAAGGCCCTTGCAGAATGGGCTTTGACCCTGCATGGAATAAATTTGTTATGTTGAGTATAACGAACGGTAATAGTCATACACAACCATTTGGAAATAATCTGTTTTGACACAGGTTGTCCCTTCTTCTTTCCTTCACAAGAAATAAACAATTGATACAAAGATCTTAAAGATTTAGTTCTGTCAAGATAATACCAGAGCTGTCTGTGGACATCCAAGGCATAGAATATCCTTTATTCCTTATTTTTAGATTCAAGAAAGAAAATGGGGAGATGGATAGTTTAACCTAAGTAAACTCACATACCGCTTTAGGCATAAAAGAAAGATTAGTTCTCAAAGAAACCCTATCCCTGTTGAAAATGAAAAAAGGTTGACTCACAGTAAGTACTTACAACATAGATACGATTCTTGCAGGGAACAGAGCAATCAGTGAAACTGTCTTCCACATTAAGAACCTCAATTCAGCCAGGGTAGCTGTTTCAAATCCTGCAACTGTTAGCTTAAGATCTCAAGGAGGGACCATCAATGTTCTTGGATGCCTCTTATGCAAAACTCATTTAAAAAAAAATTTGACATGAGACTGCATTGAAAGAGGAGGGTCCATGGGTGGATATACCGAAATGGTCTATAAATGAACTTGATAGAAGAATAAGAAAGGTCAATGGATAGGAATGTTCACAGATATTGTAAAACAAGACAACAAGCACACTGAATAGATGTTGGTTATGTTGTTGGCACCAACTAGAAAGCTTTTCCTATTTCCCAATAATGAGTTTCTAGTAGGAGGCTTTCTTGCCTGTTGCATGTCCTCAGTAATCAGGGGCCTAAAATAAATTAAGACCCTATTATTCAGGCAGTCAACTGAAGCTGACTGATATCAGGATGTATCAAACACCTCTGTTCCTGTGTGAGTAGATCCATTCTGTGAGGAAACTTGTGGTAATTGCCTCTGGTCATTTCCAAAAGAAAGGAGCACAGTGGTTGCCTGGGCCAGAATGGAGTCACCAAAATGATCTTTGGTGATTCTTTCTGAATCTTAAGAAGTACCCTCTATATTAGTGGAAAGGGTGGAAAAGCATGCAGGAACATTCCTGTCCAAGGAAAAGAAAAGGCATCTGTCTTCCAGGCCTTCTTGCCTGGAGTCCTGGAACAGAATATTGCCAGTTGATTGTGGTGACTAACTGCTTTGGAACAGGGAGGAAGAAGGGGTGACTTGGATTTAAGAATATCTGTTGACTCCATCAGATGATTTCTCTTCTGACAAAAGACAAAGGATGTTGCTGCTGGGACCAAAGGGACTTAAGATACCATTGTATCTTTTTCATGGTGAGTCTTGCCAGGGATATCATGAGAATTATTGATGCCATGCGACTAAAAATCCTGAGGTATTCCCTCACTATGACTTAAGTCTGAGTGGAAAACCTTAGGAATACATCAATATATAGATCTATTTTTCCTGTGGAAGAAAAGTTCTTTGAACTGAGGTCTCTAGTTGACATTCCAAGAAAACAATCATGTGTGAAGGAATCAAGAAAGATTTTTGAATGCTCTCTTGGAATCCTAGCTTTTATAAGAGATCTCTCACCCAGGAGAGAGATTCCCGACATTTTTAAAAGGACTTGGCAAAGACAAGCAAGTCATACAAATATTGAAAAATGTGGATACCCTGTAGCATGCAATGAGCTATAACTCGAGCTATAAAATTTGTGAACACTCTTGATGCAGTGGATAAGCCAAAGGATAAGGTACAGAAACAAAATTTACGTACTTACCATAACAATAGATCAATTTATCCTATTTTCATCTGGTTCAACCTTTGGAACTTGGATCCGATTCAGATCCTGCCCCTTCAATTTCAAATCTTTGGATCCAGGGCTCTGACTCCTTCTCTACCAATAATTCTCTCACCACATTTCAATAACCTCAGACTGAGTTTGCCCCATGTAAAAATACAGTTTATATATATATATATATATATATATATATATATATATACACACACATATATATATATATATATATGTATATATATATATATATATATATATATATATATATATATATATATATACATATATATATATATATATATGTGTGTGTGTGTGTGTATATATATATATATATATATATATATATATATATATGTAGCTATAGACATAGATATATATGTGTGTGTGTGTTTGTATATGTATATATATATATATACATATATATAAATATATGTGTGTGTGTGTGTGTATATATATATATATATATATATATATATATATATATATATATATATATATATATATATATATAATAGGTATGTATCAATGGGAAAGCAAAGATAATAATGCCAGTTGGAAAATTTTTGTACTAACCTGTTGAGGTTAGGAGCAGATAAACTCCCACAGGTGCTAACTCATTCCTCCAGGAGCTTTAGGTGACAATTTGGGAGGGGGGTGGAGGGAGGGATGTTGAACCAGACAGAAATAGAACAACACGGACCTATCATTATGGCAAATACATAACTTTCTTATCCGATGTTGTCCATTTTCATCTGATTCAACCTATAGGACAGAATCCCTAGCTACGCAATTTCCTGGGTGGAGTTATAAAAGGATATTTGAGCACAGAAGGAGGAACGAGCTCTGGACTGTGCATCCACTTTATAGTGAGAAACAAAATTGTACACCGTAGACCATGTAGTAGCTGCACAAATCTCATCAATTGGAAAATGGTGTTGAAAAACTGCTGAAGTTGCCACAGCTCTTGTTGAATAAGATTTAGGTTTTTTGGAAAGTTTTAGATTCAGCTTTTCATAAACAAATAATATACAGCTTAATAACCACCTTGAAAGGGTGATCTTAGAAACTTCCTTTCCCAGCTTAGATTTAGAGAATGCAATGAATAATTACTCTGACTTCTTTAAGATCTTTGTTCTATGTAAATAAAATCTGAGTTGTCTGAATGTCAAGCAGATGTAGTGTGTATTCTCCTTTGTTGTAATATTTTGTGAAGAAGACAGGCAAATTGATGGTTTTATTTAGTTTGGACTCAGATGCTAACTTAGAAATGAAAGGATTTGTTTTAAGAAAAACTCTGCCCTTATGAAAACCAAGTAAGGTGGTTTACATGAAAAAGGTTGAAGTTCTGAAATCCTCTCAGCAAAAGTGATTGCCACTACAAAGATAGTGTTCCATGTCAAAAACTTAATGTCCATTGAGTCTGCTAGTTCAAAGGAGGGCTGTGTGATAGCCTGAAGCATCCCCATGATGTTCAAAGGAGGGAAAGGATCTCAGGTAGGTGGGCAAAGAAGAAAGGTTCTTTTAAGAAAAGCTTTAGACGCCTGCAGAGCAGCTATAGGAGTCTCAATATGACCTATGTGAAAATTTTAGATGGCTGCCCACTGAACTTTGATTGAATCTTTTTGAAACAGTTCAGATAGGAACTCTAGAATAGAGGGAAGACGAATTGAAAAAGGATCTAAACCATTCCCCAAAGCTCTGAAAGAAAATCTTTTCCAATTGCTTTGACACACTTTTACAGTGCTAGATTTTTATGAAGCAGGAAGAATATGAACAATATTTTCTGTAAACCTGGTATCCCTGGCCATCACTAGATTTGGAGTAACTGAGCGGTTAACTTTGTGTAGTCTAGATCCAGAAGAGTATGTCCAGAAGGATGAGAGATTAGGTCCAGTCTGTGGGCTAGAGTCCAGGGTGGACTGAGCAGCTGAGACCTGAGATAAGGGAACCACACCTGTCGTGTCCAGTTTGGGGCAATGAGAATCACCTTGGCCTTGACCCTTCTGGCTTTCTGAATGAATTCTGTAATTAGAAAAACTGGAGGAAATGCATAGAGGAGACCCTAGTGCCAACTGTAGATCAGAGTGTCCCTTGGTGAGTGACCCCATGGAGAGATCAGGACAAAGTAACTGCTGCACTTGTTGTTCTGGTAGGAGAAAAACAGGTCACAGCAAGGTTGGTCCTAGTGACTGATGATTTTGTTCACCACTGCTGAATTGAGGGACCGCTAATGAGGCAAAAGAAGGTACCTGATCAATTTGTCTGCTAGTACATTGGAAGTCCCTGGAATGTGCATTGCCATCAGAAAACAATGTAAAGACATTGCCCACTGACAAATCCCCATGGCCTCTTGACACAATAGGTAAGACCCAGTTCCCCCTTGTTTGTTGATGTACCAGACCATTGACATATTGTCTGTCTGGAGTGTAATCTCACCTACTGGAAGACAGACTTGAAGAGCCCACATCTCCAAAAGGACTGTTGTCATTTCCACAGCATTTATGTGTAAATTGGTCTCTAAGAATGTCCATGCCTTCCTCTCATAATGCCCCCACCCTAAAAGGGAAGCATGCATGGTAACTACTCTATAGGTAAAAGTGGAGAACAAAGATGACCTGTTGTTAATGCTGAAGAACAGATCCACCACTCATGTGGTTTCTGCAAACTGAGGTCAACTTAAATGGAGTGATGAGAGTGTGAAAACGTTGAGACCATTGCGCTAAAATAGTCCATAGCAGAACCCTCATATGAAATCTGGATATGGGAACAAGAATGATTGCTGAAACTATCAGTCCCAGTAGTCTTAGAATTGAGGGGTCTGGGGAAAATAATTATATAGTACTTGTGATGCTGTCTGGGGGAATGACTGAACCTTGTGCAGAGGTAAGCTATCTGAGTTATAGTGTTCAGGTGCCATCCAAACGCTATCAGAGTTATATGTTTAGATGGTGAAGTAAATGAAGTAAAACATCCCTTTACAGAATTAGTAGATCCTTGGTTGGAGTGGTAAGGAGCCAATTGTCTAGGTATGAGAACACCTAGAACCCTTACAGTCTGAGATAAGCAGTTACTGCTGACATGAATTTGATAAACACCCAAGAGGGCGGGGGGGGGGGGTGTCTGTGGTGAGTCCAAAAGGCAGAGCTCTGAATTGGAAATGATTGGCTCCCAGCCAAAAATGGAGGAATTTCATTAAGTGCCTGTGTATCTTTATGTGGAAATAGGCATCCCGGAGATCAATACAGCACATCCAATCATCCTTTTTGAATACAGGCAAAATGGACTAAACCAGGACCATCCAGGATGTTGTCCGCTTCACATATTGGTTTAAGTGGCTTAGGTCCAATATTGGCCTTAGGCCTCCCTGTCTTTTTTGGAACTAATAAGAACCTGAAGTAGACACAGGATTCTATCTAGTCTGGCAGGACCTGCTGGGTGACTATTTTTTTCAAACAGCTTGTTTATTTCTGCTGTTGAGGATTCGAAGTGAGTGCGTGGTTTGAAAGCAATCCTTACTTTGGCCCGAGGCATTGTTAAGAATGGAATTGAATATTTTCTGGTTATTATCCTTAACACACAAGAATCTGAAGTGATGGCCCACCAAGTTTATGGGTGTAAGGATAGGCACCCCCTGACTGCCTCCAGAGTGTGGCAGTCAGGCAACCCATCAGGGGCACTGGAAGGATTTCTCAGAAAAGGATAAACAAAATCCTTGGTTCTGCAGTCTGCTTCTGACTCTGGGGTGACATCCATTGAAATTACCTCCTCCTCTGCCACTGGGAGGTCTGTCAGAAGAAGGATTCAGGGTAGGACCGTGTGATTTTCAGAACCACCTTTTCTTCCCTCATTGTTGATTCCTGGAAAAGGTCTTCTGAGGAGTGGAAAAATAGATTCTGATGGCAGAAACAGTCTTACCGTCTTGTTCACTTCTTGTTAGTGTGTCCTTGACTTTTGGGCCAAAAAGAGTAGTACCATAAGATAGAGCATTCAGAGCATTCATGAAGGATGTCTTAAAGCCATCTGCAAAATCTCACAGGCATATCCAGGCATAGCTGTGTAAGGGTATACTGATGCCTGCTGCATTAGAAAGCAAATGCATGGATACATTTGAAATAGAAGATGTAGGGATACCACAATCCTCTGGATATCGGATGGCAAATTATTGAATTGGTAATCTCTTTGATAAGTTCTCTTTGGAAGTGAATTTATTTATTTATTTTATTTGACATTTGGTTACCAGGAAAGTCTGACTGGGCAAGAAACCCATTTTCAGAGAAGGCCTGGTGAGAAAAGCTCCAATACAAAGGAAGAAATAAAACAATGTTTTACAAAATTGACAAAGCAAAAGAAGAAAAGCCAAATTAACAAATAATGCCAAAAGTGCCATATACACAGATATTTACATATAATGGAAAAAATACAAGAATGTCTAAAAATATGTGACAAAAACTTAAAGTTAATAAAGGTTTATTTTACTATCGATCGATTTTTTAATAGGGAAATAATAACTTAAATAGATAATTGGGTAATGACAGAGAATTAAATAGTCAGGTTTATTGGATTAGTGCAGAGATCTTTAGTTATTGACAGAAGTGGCAGAGAAATATAGTTGAGGCTGGAGATAAGGAAGGTGGAGAAGATAGGGAGTGTTGGGAGGAATGGAAGGGTGTTGGAGGATGGGTGTGAGGGGGAGATAAGAAATTAAGACAAAGATTCACTAGGAAAAGGCTGGTAGTGGCATAGTACAGGGAGTTGGTGAACAGGCAAGGCAGCAGAGTAGGAGGATCAGAGCCATGAGAGGGCTGGATAGAATTATTAATAATAAGAACTGAAGTATGGATAAAGGTGGAAGACAGGAAGCAGGATGGGAGAGAAGGGGCAGAGTAGTTGATCTAGGGTAATAGCCATGTATTTCAGCACTCGTGATAAAAGCCATTGAAACCAATGTCCACTTTCCAAATTTGTCCAAGGTCCTAGACTTCCTGTTAGGAAGATGGACAAATGAGCTCTCCTCTGGGAGTTCTTTCTTTGTGGCTGCCACAATGACCATGTCATCCATTGGAGGACACATACTATAGTGAGGTCTTTCTTTCGGAGCTGAGAGAATCATATCGGATATTTTTAAGTCTAGGCTCTGTTGCATCAAGTTCCTTTCAGGCTCACTGAACCATTACATCTATGAGGGCATCAGGTAGGGGGATCACCCAGTATGTAGAAAAGCCAGCCCCAAAGTCTCAAGGAACACAGATTCTACAGAGGAAGGTGTATCTGTAGACCAACTTGTTTTTGTTTGATCTATTCTACAATTTCTTTGAAGGAGATATCTCCAAAGGGGGATCTAGAGGATCCTTCCCTGAATTCCAAATTATTGTATTTTGTAAGGGATTCTGATGAAGAATCCAAGGGCTTCCAGAATATCTGACAACAAGTCTGAATCAAATTGAAATCTCAAAGATAGTGCTTCTCCTAGAGGTTTGGAGACTGGCTGTCCCTACTGACAAGGAGAAGCAGACTCTGGAACAGAATAAGTTTGAGTTTGAGTCAGATCCAAAAAAAAGTGGAGTCACCTCTTCTCTTGATTATGAGTGAACTTGACAGAAGGCTTCAAAGGCCAAGAAGGAGACTGGAACAAAGGAACTCTCTCCAAAAGGTGGAACACAGAGAGACCCAGAAGCTCCAGCCCCTCCTGACTCTGAGGCTGATGTCAGAGCTGAGCTGTTGAGAGACGATGCTCCAAGAGGAAGGAACCCTCTCCTGAAACATTGGTTCTGAAGCTTCAGTTTCAATTCTATTCTCAATTCAAAAGGCCCAAAGCTGAATGTGAACAGGGGCTTGGGAGATTAAATATTTACAAACACAGGCCTGGGTGATGAACCATTTACATACATCTTGTGTCCATTAGAGATATAGGTGCCAAACCAGGAATGACTTTCCTGTTCCCCATCCAATTGCCAAGTTACACTCGAATTGAGTTAGGGTGGATCTCAGATTCACATGGATGGGGATCCTGTTTCAGAGAAGCGGTAGTCTCTGGGATACAAACTGTTTCTTCAAAAGGTCCTATTTATATCACATGCAAGGTTTAAGTCTTTAGAATGGGTAATTTGGTGCTGTTGGTTTTGTGGATATGTAGGAGGTCCAGCAGGGTGGGGTACAACAATGCCTTGCATGCCAAGGCTAGATCTCCCTTCAATAGCCTATAGGAGACAGAATACAGGGATAGGGCTTTGAGGTGGTCTGCAGAGCACATGTTACTTACATCCTGTATTCTTTTAGTGAGGAACCTCTGCGGATGGTCCAGTTGATGGATGTGACTGGTTAGATACATACCAAAGGGGGCACTGTACACTGAGGAATTAGTGGAACAAACACTTGCTTGGACCTAGATGCCATATGTTTGTGTATAAGTTACACAACATAGAATGATTTCTCACTACAGTAGACATGTGATGGTCAAAGACTATATTACTGTCTATGTGTGTCCCCAAGTCACTGATTACAATGTCAACTCTTAGGGGTGTGTTGTCAATATATGATAGTTACCAAGGAATACTATTATGCATTTCTTGGCATTTAATTTTAGTCCAAGGCTCTGATACAAGTTATTTGTCTGTGTCAGCCCTTCCTGGAGAACATTAGTGTCAGTGGGGGATTCTTTGACTGCTCCTGATTTGCAATCATCTGCAAATTTGGTCAGCTAGAGGCCCCTGACATTGACCTTGGCTTCAGAGAAGTAAATGCCTAATAGGAGCAGTCCGAAGACCAAACCTGTGGAACTCTACTTGTGACTGACCTCTTTATGGAGGCTGACTCCCCAATTCAAACTTACTGGGTACTGTGAGCCAGACGGCTATCCACTGGGTGACATAAGGGCTTACCTAACCTCTTCAGTTCATCAACAATATCGGAGTGGGGTATTGTGCCAAATGCTTTTGCCAGGTGAAGGTAGGCATTGTGATCTGTTTTGCCCTCATCAATTGCTTTGGTGACCTTCTCAAAGAAGGCTTCTGGGTTGGCTCCAGTGTCTGGAGGTTTCCTATGTCATTACTGATCACCTCCATGGCAATTCTTTCCATGGCTCTGCAAATGAAACTAGTGAGACTTATGCATATGTAGTTTCCAGGGCCTGTAGATGGTCCACCTTTCTGCAGAGAGGGCTGCTGCTCTTCTCCATTCATGAGGAACAAAGTCTGTTTGAGGCTACAGTTAAATAACAATGCCTTCTAAACAGCATGGAACATGACCTATCAGGCCCCCTGGAATTGTTATTTAACTGTCTGAGCCCATCAGTGCAGTGTTCTTGGCCTTACATCACTGAGGATTTGTTCCCTATTGATAGTAGGGAGAGTTATATTTGATGGTATTTCCTGATGGTAGATTGAGGGAGAGAGCGGGGGGTAAAGTTGGAGGTGAATTTGTCTCCCAGTAGGGTTGCTATATCTTCTGGCTCAGTATAGATGGCTCCATTAACAATGAGTTCTGCACATAATTCTGTATTCCCTTTAAGGTTGTGGACATAAACAAAAAAATGCCTTGTGGCTGTCCTTGACCTGGGAGGCCAAATTTATCTCAAATATGGCTTTGGTAGACTTTATTTGTCCTCTGAGCTGTTCGTTTAGTTTGAGAGTGCTTTTATTCTGCTGGGTGCTGTACTTCTTAATTTTTGCCATAATTTTCTTACTTCCGTTATACAATCTACTGATGCTGTGATTCCACTAGGGTGGCTTGTTTTTTGAGTTACTTCTGTACTTATTCCTGTTGGGTATAGCTGTCTCTATGCTATTAACATTTATTTATTTATTTATTTATTTCAGATTTGTTAACCAGGTTAGTCCAACTGAGTTTGCAAACAAACCCATTTTCAGTGGAGACCTGAGGTGAAAAGCCCCAGCAAACATAAGTAAAGATAAAGTGACAATATACAAATATTAAGTAACAATCACAATACAGAATAATTGTAAAAAAGAAAAGGTTATTAACTATTTGCATCGTATTGATAGTAAGCAACATAGGAGAGTAACATAGGAGGTGAGAGCAGGGTAAGCAGAGGGGTTGTTGAGCATGGAAAAGGTAGTTTGGAGTTGCGATTGTAGGAGAAGGTGCGGAGGTTCCAGCCACTGACGTTTGTTTAGTGAGAGGCAGTGATGCAAAGAGAGTGGTTGATTTAGAATAAATCTGGCAATTTTGTTGTATATTTGTTCCAGTTTCTGCATTGAGGTAGTTTGGATATTAGTAAGGATGGGGGAAGCATAGAGAAGACTAGGTAAGAGAAATGCCTGTGCAAGAGTGCATTTAGTGGCAGTTGTGAGGAATTTTTTGTTCTTGTAAAGTAGTTCAAGTTTTTGGTGGGTTGTTTTGATGGCCTGTTGTATGTGCAAGTCAAATTTTAGTTGGTCATCAATTATTAGCCAAGGAGTTTGGTGTGTGAGGCAGGGGAAATAGTGGTGTTATTTAGGGAGGAAAGTGTCTGAGGTAGGAAGAGAAGGAGTTGAGTTTTCTTCGGGTTAAGGATTAGTCGATTACTTCTGAGCCATTTTTCAACAGAGATAAATGAATTCTGTGTTAGTGAATGTAGTTCAGAGATAGCTTTGGAGATAGATAAGAGAGAAGAGTCATCTGTCAGTAAGGTAGGATTGAAACCAGCCAAGAGTAGAAGGAGAAAGGTTTAGGTCTGAGAGTTTGTTAAGAAGGATGGGATGAGACACAGTGCTGAAGGCTTTAATGATATCAAGAAATAGACAGGAGATGAGGAGGTTACTGTCCCTAGCTTTTGCAACCTTTTGAGTAAAGGATAGTTAGGCAGTCGAGGTACTGTCTTTAGGGCAGAAACCATGTTGAGAGGGGGTGAAAAAATGTTCATGAATGAGATAGGACAGTAGTTGAGTACATATACATTTTTCAAGGATGTTAGAGAGCGGTGAGAGAATAGCGATTGGTCTATAGTTAGAGGGTTGAACAGAGTTGTCACCTTTGTGCAGAGGGATGGTATAGAATGATTTCCATACTTCTGGTATGGTAGAGTCCTGAATGTAGCAGTTGATTAAGATAGATACAGGATATGCAATTAAGTCAGCAGCAATTTTCAGAAATTGAGGGGGGTGTTTATCAGTGGATGGAGAGCATGGTTTTAGTTTAAGAAGCAGGGATTTGATATATTTAGTAGAAACAGGCTGCAAGGTAAAAGGCTGAGAGACAGAGGAGCATGGAAGTTTAGGGGGAGGTGAGGGTGACAAAGAAGAGTTGGGATGAGCAGAATTACCAGAGGGTATGAGTTTGGAGATGCTGTCTATGAAGAGTTTATTGAGTAAGTCTGAAGTTTCAGAGGGAGAGTGATAGGTGAAAGGGTTAGGGATGGTAGGAGAACCAGTGTGGAGCAGGGAGTTTATAGTACTCCAGAATTTTTGGGGGTCATTTGGGTGAGAGCTTGGATATTTAGTGAAATATTGGCATTTATCCAAAATATTTTTTTACATGATTTCTGTGTTGTTTATAACCTTGGAGAAAGGTGGGAGTTTTAGTGCTTTGCCATTTTTTCCAAAGAGCATCTCTTTCATGCATCAAAGCATGAGTAGCTTTGGACAGCCAGGGTGCAAAATTAGATTTGATTTTGATTTTGCGAGTTGGGGGAAGAGAGTTTAGGAAATCAAGGAAAATGTGGTTGAATTTAGTAGCAGCGTCATTGAGCGGGAGAGTTTTTAGGAAAGACCAGTTGATGGCAGAGAGTCTATAGTTAAAGGGTTCTGAGGAAAAGTTAGTCAGTTTCCTACAATCTCTGTAGAGATGGGGCTTAGAGAGATGAGAAGAGTGCCTTAGGATAGAGATGGGAGAATGGACACTAATAGAGTCAGGGGAAGGTAGAAGGGTTACAACAGATGTTTGGAGAGTTGGTCAAGATCCAGTCAATTGTGGAACCAGTAGCGTTTTTACTGTAGTGGGTAGAGGTAGTAATCAGTTGTGAGAATCCATACAGGTTTATGAAATGTTGGGGTGAGTCACCAATAAGGAAGTTCCAATCTATATTAACATCTCCAAGAATGATGGTTTCATAGGGGATGAAGGTGTTTATCCAGGAGAGTATTTGTTCAAGGATAGGGATGTTTTTAGATAGATGCTTGTACAGGGTTTCTTTGAACAGTTCCACAAATGCAGCAGTGTTCTCAGGGTATATGGGTAATTTAAATTTTGTCAGATCATCACTTAATAGTAAGAAGTTAGCCTTAGAATAGTTCCTGAACATTCCAGGGTTAGCTGGGGTTACAGGCTTTATTTTTACTTCAAATTAGACCATTTTGTGGTCTGATGCATTACACTGGGGGGGGGGGGGGGGTGCAGTACTCTCCCATATTAGTGAGAACCAGATCCAGTATGTTTTCACCCTGGTCAGTGTAGTGACAATCTGGTCCAGGGACTCTGTATTTACAAAATCCTGGAATCTCTGTGCCTGTACATTTGGTGTGATATATGATTTCCAGTTAATAGTGGGGTAATTAAAGTCACCCATGAATATGGTAGGGATTGGATGTTCAGTGTTTGCAGCAGGCTTATGTATGTGTTATGAGTTTCCTGGGTCATAGAGTGGGACCTATTGCTTCCATGGAAGTGGTACAGGATTTTCCGTACGTTGATCTGAATGTGGAGAAGTTCAAGTGCATCTTCCTGTTTGTCCAGCCTTGCGTTATATTTATTTTTTATTTCACTTGAAACTGCTTCATCTTTAGTGTCTGTCTGAGTAGTAGCTACTCTAAATGTGTGGAAGGCATTATAGCCTTGCACTGTCAGTGTGGTGTCCATGGCTTTAAACCATATCTCACCAACTGCACAGATGTCAGCATTCTCTAGGGTGAAGAGAGCTTATAGGGAGTAGAGTGTCTTGTTTAGACTCTCAGCATTAAGCAGTAGCACCTTTAGATTTTCTTGGTTTTGATTTGCTATTTCGAAAATACTTTCAATTTGGCATTGCTAAAAAAGCACTATGGGGAAGACAATGTTTTAGCTAATATTTGGAAGCCTAGTGGGGATAGGTGCAGACCATCCCTGACAAAGCAGCATGGTCTGTTGACCATCTCTTTCCATGCTGACAAATATTTCTCTCCCTTAGACTGACATGAGAAACTAAGCCAATTATTAAAGCCAGTCATCTTCTGTTCATATTGTGGCATCATCCTCCGAGAAGGTAAAATGCTGCTCAATGCTAGGATCCATACCAGTGTGGGACACATATTCCAAGAGCTCCACGATGTCTCTCTTCATATGGTCTAGGGAGGTACATCTCAGGTCACTTATACCCACATGGACTATGACTCAGTTATACGGGTACTTGTGGCCCAATAACCTGAGTGTTTGTGTAATGTGGTGGATTCTGGCCCCTGATAAGCAACTGAGAGTCAGACTTTCTCCCTACTCAGCCTGGTGAGAGGGATATCAGTGTGTCTCACAATGGAGTCTCCAATAACCAGAATGTTGGATTGTGTGGTAGCATGCCTTATAGGCTTAGAAGTAGAGGCTTTATGAGATGTGGCTGTATGTGCTGTTGTGGGTGTTGTTTTGAAAGACTGCATTTTTGGCTGTTGAGGGCATCTGTAATCTATACTTCATCTAGGAAATCTTTAGGAAGGTTACATTTAAGTACATCAGCATATTTGGCTCTATGTGTTTGCTTTATACTGTGTGTGATGGGTGCAGCATGTGTACTACTGTGAAGCTGATCAGCATCAGGATCAACATCAGGAGTGCTTTTATGTGATGGGTCTATATCATAATAACGAAGTATTAAAAGTTCGAATCACTAAAGTTCAAACTTTAATGATCGAACTTTTAATACTTTGAATGTCAAAATAAAAAACATTTTAAGCCCAAAACAATACAAAAAGAAATGCTCTATGCAGGGGGGCAACCCTCCTGCACCCCCCACACCCCCCGCTACTTAAATATACCAACGTCGAGATTGCAATACTGTGCAGTAAAGGGAACTCTTCCCTTCACGCACTCTATGGCAATCTCCATTATATGATTCGAGGTTTTAAAAACCTCTATCGTTAAAGGTCAACCTTTAGTGATTCGAAGTTTCCTTCGAACATATGATACATCTCACACGTACCTTATCAGTTTGTTTGAGAATTAACTGGTTGTCAGTAAACATGAGACAACTGGTACATTGCCTCAGGATGCCCGTATCCAGCAAACTGGTAATGGAGATAGTGGAAAAACTCATATCCATCTGTTTTATTGATTAGATGGCTGCAGTGAGAATATAAAGTAATGTCATAAGTTCACAGGCTCATAGCAGGCTACTAGGCTAACAGCCCTAGAGCCCTTACAAGCCTATCCATATTTATCTTGAGCCACCCCATTTGTCGTTGTTTAGGTGATTGAAGTTCACAGAAGTAAGGATCAACAGTAGTTAGTACCGACTTTCTCTGTCCAGGAGGGACATGGGTGCTACCCCAGGAGTGACTATGTGGTCACACATCCATTGATCTAGGTTGCGTTTGAAGAGGGTCAGAGGGGGTCTGTTTCATGTGAATTGGAAGCTTGTTCCATAGAAGTGGCAATTCTGGGAGATGTATCTGCCTTTCCAGCATGACCTGTTTATGTCAGAGGCTAGGTTAAGATCTCTGGAATGAGTGACCCTTATGCAGTTTGATTTACGAATGTGCAGCATTTCCATTAGGGCCAGGTCAGAGAATGCCCTATAGGCCAGGCACAGGTCACCCCTTAGCAACCTGCAGGAGACAGAATACAGTCACATGACTTTCAGCCTTTCTGCATAAGACTTGTTTTGTGTACCCTGCGAGTTCTGGGTGTGAAACCTCTGCAGTCTCTCCAATTGTTGCAGGTGTCTGGTAAGAAACATGCAAAAGGGAGCTCTGCACTCAATTATTGGTCTGATGGGGGCTGAGTATAATGGAATTATCCTTAGATCTAGATGTGATGCCTTTACTTATAAGATGTGCCACACAGAAGGATTTTTTACTATTGTGGATATGTAGTGGACAAATTTCAGATTCCTGTCAACTTGAGTACCCAGATCAGGTACCACTGGGTATAAACCTGGGAGGGTGCTGTCTATAATGTAATTAGCAGGAACATCAGCTTTCCCCGAAAGGAATAATAATTAATTTTTTTTGCATTTAGCTTTAGTCTGTGGCTTTGACATCAATCATTTGTCTGTGTTAACCCTGTCTGCAGTATATTAACATCACTGAGCGACTCAGTGATTGCTCCCAATTTGCAATCATCAGCAAACTTGGTCAGCTACTGGCTGTCCCAATTTGCCTGGACATCTGAGAAATAAATTCTGAATGGTAATAGGCCCAGCATAGAACCCTGTGGTATGCCACTGGTGACTGGTCTTTTGCTAGAGGTGATGTCATCCACTTTGACAATATGTGTCCTTTCAGTGAGCCAATTGGGTACCCATCTGGTAATGTAGGTGTTAATTCCCAACTGGGAGAGTTTCTCTATAATACCTGAGTGGAGACTGTGTAAAAATTCCTTGGCTAGGTCAAGATAGATGGGATGCATTGTCTTTCCTTCTTCCAGGGCCTTGGTGGCTTTCTCGAAAGAAGTCAGCCATGTTTAACAGATATGATCTACCTTTAACGAATCTGAGCTGTTTGGGAACAGAGTTTGGAGATTACTTATGTCCTTGTTAATAAGATCCATAATGATTCTTTCCATGGCCTTGAAGATGAGGCTAGTCAAGTTTATGGGCCTATAATTCTCAGGGTCGTTTGACGGCCCCCCTTTGTGCAGAGGGATTACTGTGGCTGTCCTCCACCCTACTGGAACATAGCCAGTTCATAGGCTGTGGTTAAACACGGATCCAAGTGGGTCTGCTAGGTCATGTTTTAAGTTGTTTAAAAGGCAACCTTGTAGAGTGCCAAGATGACCTGTTCTCTTGAGACAATAGGCTGAGGGATGGTGCAGATATACTTTGAGGAATGACTGGAAGGGACAGAAGTGTGAAGTTTGCTCCAAATCTGCCAGCTGGCAGGTTAGCTATTACCTCTGTTTGAGTATGGATAGTGCCATCCACAACCAGTTCGGAACATAGCTATTTCCTTTTAAATTTTGGATGCAGTTAAAGAATACCTTGTAATTCTCCTTAGCTAGGAAGGCTATTTTTGCTTCATAATTAGCTTTGGAAGACTTCACAAGATCTCTGATTTGTTTGTTTAAGGTAGATAGGAATGTCTTCCTCTGCTGAGCCAGTTCCTCTTGTTCTTGGACATCAGTTTCTTTCTCTTATTGTACAGCCTGTTTATACTTGGAGTCCAACCAGAGAGACTTGTTTTTTCAGAAAGACCTAGTTTTGATCCAGTCAGGTACATCCAATTCTATACAACAGCTTAGGTGGTTATAAAGGACATTGGTGCACACCTCTGCATAAGAATCCATGTTATCTGCATTGGGGGGGGGTGGGCTCTGAAACTTCTTATACCATCTCTTATTAAGAGGTAATTTATCTTTGAAAAATTCTTAAGAGTTTTTCAGCTTGATGGGGCATTTGGTCTTATAATTACATTGCACAAAACTGATTTATGTTCCGACCTTACCAAGGAGGACATCACACAGGGTGTGGGGGGGGGGGTGCAATGCTCTCCCAAGCTAGCGAGTACCATGTCCAGTGCATCTGAGGCTCTGGTGGGGAATGCTGACTAGCTGTTTCAGAGCATTTGCACTGACAAAGTCCAGGAACTTCTGAGCCAGCATGTTTGTGGTTGTGTATGTTTCACAGTTGATGGTAGGATAATTATTGTGCCACCTGACCTTAGTTCCCAGTGCCTCTGTCGAGTAAAACTACTGGAGTGATCCCTGGGGTGAATTTTCTATTTCCCATCTACTCATCAATATTTTCTCTTGAAGAGGGTCAGTGAGGTGCTCTGCTTGGACATGTATGGGAAGTCTATTCCATAGCATAGGCAGTCTCTGAGTTATGAACCTGTCCCTCCAGCATGTTCTGTTGATTGTGGTAATGAGGTTGAGGTCTCTGGACCATGTGATTGAATAGGGCACACAGGTGAGGTACCAGTTCACTCTGTCGTTCATGTAGAACACAGCCAGGGATATTGTCAGGTCCCAAAGAAGCAGTATTCTTGGCCTTGGATAGTACTGTCTTAATCTGTGCAGCAGTAATACTGGGCACCTGGCAATCTACTTGTATTGTGACTGGTTCCTTGTGGGGGGAGAGAAGGATAAAGTTGGCACTGAATCTATCAGCCAGTATATTGGCAATATCTGTTGGTTTGGTATGGGAGGTACCATTGTGCAGTAGCTCAGAGCAAATCTGGGTATTGTCATGGAGATTCTTTTCATAACTATTGAAGGCTTTGTGGTTGTCTTTAATATCTGCTGCAATTCTATTTTCATAGCTAGCTTTAGAGGATTTGATGAGGGATCTCAACTTTTTGTTGAGGCGAAGGGAGTTTTTCTGCTCTTGGGACTTCACCTTATTCCGCATCAGTTTCCTCCTTCTGTTGTAGAGTTTGTTTATGGCAGGGGGACCACCAGATTAGCTTCCTTTTTTTTGGAGGAGAGTAGCTTGGTTCTATTGGGTATGGCAAGATCCATGCATTTGTGTACATGTTCGTACAGTGAATTGGTGTATGATTTGGCGGATATGCAATTGATCTCCATTTGCATGGGTGCCATGAAGTTAGCCACCTCTTTCTGGAGCCCAAAGTTAGCTTTGGAGAAGTTTTCATGGTGGTTATCTTTGTGTGTGTGTGTGTGGGGGGGGGGGGGGGGCGGATGTGGATTTCCAAGATGATTAGTTTGTGGCAGAATCTAACCAGGGAGGAGTTGACTATTGGTGTAGAGCAACGGTTGACAATGTTAGTAATGACCATGTCAAGGATGTTGCTACCTCTAGTGAGGTTAAGAATGATCTGGTCCAGAGCACTGGAATTAATGAATTCCAGGAAACGTTGGGCAAGTGTATTGGTACATGAGTAGTTTTCCCAGTTAACAGAGGGGTAGTTGAAGTCACCCAGTATGAGAGTGCTAGGTTGGACCCTAATATTCTCCGGGGTGCTTAGGAATGTGGAGTGTGAGTCTTGGCACATGGTTGGGGATTTATAGCAGGTTACGACCTGAATCGCTGTCTTAAAAATGATAGCTGCAACTGAAGTATCTCAGATGTATTATGTTGGGCTACCAGTCTGGAGGTGTGCGCATCCTTTACGAATATGGAAACACCACCACCGTTGGAGCTTTGGTTCAAGTTCTGGGGCTGAAAGCTGTGGAATGAGTTACAGCCTGGTAGTGCAAGGGTGCTTTCTGCTGCCTTGAACCAGGTCTCTGTCATGGCACAAATGTCGATGATCTCCATTTCAAGGAGTGCTTCCAGCAAGTGCATTTTGAGATTTAGGCTTCTAGCATTGAGCAGCATGACCCTTAGACTGTATTTGTTACGGTGGTAATTTGGTCTTTGGAACACCGCCTAGAAAGGCACTATAGGGATGTCATGAGCCTTGGCCAGTATCCGGAAGCCCAGAGGTGACAGATGCAGGCCATCTGTGGCAAAGCATCAAGGTCTGTCAATCATGTCATCCCAGGCAAACAGATACTGGATCCCCTTAGAATGACACCAGAAACTTAGCTAATTGTTGAAATCAGTCATTTTCTGCTTGCACTGTGGTATCATTCTGGGTGATGGTAAGATGCTGCTCAGGGCTATGGTCATACCCACCTGGGCTACATAATCCAAGAGCTTCTCCATGTCTCTTTTCATGTATTCCAGGGAGGTATGTCTCAGGTCATTTACACCCACATGTACAATGACACAGTCATATTTGTACCTGTTGTTGAAGGACCTGAGTATGTGCATTATGTGGTGGATCCTGGCACCTGACAGGCAGCTGTTACTTTCTCCTTATTCAACCTAGTGAGTGGGACATCAGTGTGCCTCACTATCGAGTCATCTATGACTAGTGTGTTGGGCAAGCTGTTTTGCCTTAACGGCTTTGGTTGAGTGGCATACTGTTTAGGAGAGTTATGCATCTCGTGATTAATGTTGTGTTGTGGTGGCTGAGTGCATTTCTGCCTTGGAGGTCTCTGCAGTTTGGGTAAATTTTTATTGGGAGCTTCTGTGAAGGTTGGTGTGCGGTTTGTGTTTTTATGAGAAGGCAATGCTGGTGTGTGTTCTGGAGGGCTATGTGTTCCATGTGGTGTGGTGCAAGTGCTGAGCTTCTCCTCTTGACCAGCTATTCCGGTCTTGGCTGGAGAGTGCGTAGCTTCCAATTTTGCTATATAAGTGCATCTCTTGCAAGTCTGAGTGTTGGGAGGTAAGAAGAGAGGGTTGTCAGTGCACATGAGGCAGTTGCTACATTGCCTCAGAATGCCAAGTAAGTGGTTGTCAGTATACATGAGACAATTGCTACATTACCTTAGGATGCCCATGTCTATCAGGCTGGCATAAGAGATGATGGGAAACTGCCTGTCCATGATAGCAGACTTTTACTGTATGTTTTATTAGGAGGGGGATGGGTTATTTGACATGACTGTGCTGATAGTGCCGATAATACAAGACGGAACTATACTTTGTGTAAGCCAAGGTATATCAATAAGGCAAAACTACTCAGTGTTGCTCCTAGAGCAGTAGAAAAGCTTGGGAGGGTTTCACTTACAGTTGTATAGGGGAAAACTGAGCTTCTAGGCTTTTCATGTATACAAGGCACTGCTAACAGATGCAAGGCTTAAATACGAGCAAAGAGCAACAAGTTTTAAGCTTACTACAAATCAGGAAAGTGCACAATAAACCTTCCAACAGCAATCAGACAGGTTAGACCAGCACACTTCTGCCACAAGGGTAAAGAAAAACACTTTCTTAATTTTAAATAGCTGGTTTGTAGCCCAAGTGTAACAATACCACACAAGCTACCTACAACAGCCCTACTACAACTAACATATACAATGTAATACTGTGCAATTAATTACTTAAAGCATCAGCAGACAGTGCATTTTTTGAAACTGCTAAAGTATAGTCACAATACATAAAAGAAGAGCAAAAAAATTCCTACAGCCCTTTTGTGTGCTTCCCAGCTCAGATAGCTTAATACCTAAATACCTTCTAGCACTAAATGAATTATCCCCATCCTCCTAATGTAAAAGCACAGTAAAGGAGTGTCCAGAGTGAAATGCTACCACAAACAAACTTAAAAGATATGAAATGCTACCACAGACAAACTTAAACATACAAAGACAGCAGTGTACTTTAAACAACTTATAAAAGTGTGATTATTCTATAAAAGTACTTTGCTTTATATAAATGAGCCAGGAGCCATTCAATTGTACAAAATTATAAAGGCACTAAAAACTAGATAAGTTGATTAATAAGCCCTCCAGCCAATGAAACTGCATGTAGAAATCTCAAGTGTTTCCCCAACCTAAACAGACCAGGTTACTTCCCAGTGCACTACATGGAAAGTACACTGACCTCTTGATGTAAAAACAAATGCTTGCTTGAGTGCAAAAATACACTACTTTACCCAACAGCTAGCCAGATAATGAATTCAGAGCAAGTAAATCAGTAGAACAGATGAGAGACAAAATGCACTTTTTCAATAAAAGCACAAGGAAAGGCAAATAAATAATTCAAGATATCAACAGTATTGTAGAAAGGGAGGAGCTTATTAAGTTCAATTTACAGTAGGGGTGGGCAGCTTAAAATCACAAGGTTTAAAAAGAAAATCAAAGAAGGAGAGGGTGCATGGGAAAAACTAGCAGGGAATCACCAGCAGTGCTTTAGTTTATGCAGGCTTGAAATCTTTTCAGAAAAAGACAAAGCCCCAGAAATTCACTGGTTTGGATCTCTGGCGGCAGTGCTTGTCACTGCAAACTTAATGTCCTGTGTGCAACTAGGTATTGGTAAAATTTCAAAAGTGCTTTTACAGAAAAAATGTTCACTCAAGGTGCTTTTGTCTATATAGGGCATTGCAAAACACTTAAGGGGAAATTACTAAAGTAGACCCTGATGATTTATGGAAGAGAAGTATTTATAGAGATATTCTGAAGTTGGGTTAGACAACACTTAATCAAGCAATACCTACTGGAAAGAAAGAATAAGCTTTGTTAAGAATAATAAAAAGTGGGGATTCACCTAAATGGCTACTACTAGTGCTGGTTTCACCACAGCATCACACTACCGGGATACAATGCTCTTTTGCTTCTTCTTTTACTAGAAACAAAACAGTAGCACAAATCCCAAGATGAGAAGTAGGCTACTTGGTAATCAATGGTCTTGTCCCAGATGATGCAGGGGTCTGTAGTATTGTTGACCCCTGGAAAGGAGGAATTTCCTCCCACTGCCATTTGTAACCTGGAAGAATGATTTTCAGAAAACATTTTTCTGAATATATCTGTTGTCAAAGCAAAAAAATGGAGATTCAGACTTTCTGGAAGGAAAAAGTGGCCAGGGTGGGAGGGGGTGACAAGGTCTTTTGAACAGTCATTCAGACTTGTTGTGCTAACTATAGTTTTGGGAAGTTCAATGTTTCTTTTTGGAACCTCCTTACCATTTCTTTGTAAACATCTATTTAACTGTGTGGTGTCCCCACTCTGGACCAGTAATCAAGGAAAAATACACTCTGACTCAACCTTCAATTTGCAAAGAAAATACAATGGAGCCATTAGCTGTAAACCATTTTTCTGCTTCTGAAGTACCAGTAATGTAAATTGGTTTACAGCTACTGGCTCCATTATATTTTCTTTGCCAGTAATCAAGGAGCCTGAATCCTCACTACTGGCACTGGAGAGGGACGTTCACTTGGAACAAAAATGGATACACACAGTATTCCCAGATGCATCTCTCTGCATCAAGTACAATTTCCATTAAGAGCACACAGGGAACACACTCAGTCCAGGGTCTGTCTCCCTTCAGGTCCCCAATAAGACTCCCCACTGGTACAGCTAATGGGTTGAGAAATCAGCCAAGTGCCCAAGCCAAGTCCTCCAGCACCCTCTCTGTAAAACCAGTGCTTCGCGTCCCAGCTCCAAGTAGCTGACAGACACACATACTTTAAGATTTGATTTTCAGACACACACACACACACACACACACACACACACACACACACACACACACACACACACACCTGGGAAAGGTGGCACAGATTTACTAGCTATGCTCCCTTCTCCCCACCAGGCACCCCAAAGCCAGCTACTCTAAGGCTGTTGCAGGGGTACTCAATTATACTGAGTAGAATTAATATTAATAAAAATGGCAGTTTGACCAACAGCAAGGCTTTCAGGAGCAGCCAGAGCTATCACCAAATATATATAAGCATTTGATATAAGATATATATATCTGGAGCATTTCTCCCCAGGCCTCCGCTGAAAACAGGATCTGTGGAACCTAGTCGGACTTTCCCGGTCAACAAATGTTAAATAAAAAAATTAAAAAAAAATATATAAGTACTCTCAGAGACTAAAATATTCTCTAAAAGACCAGCCAAAATGAAAAGTTTAAATATAGTTTACAATTAGTAATAAAATAACTTGAAAATACTAAATATCTATTTACAATAAACACCAGAGTTTCATTCACAGGAAATATTAAAAAATAGCATAGGTGGACAGGTTCACACAGTTACAGGAAAAACAATATTTAACTTGTCTCACTATATTTTCCTGACTGATCTAGAGAATGATTACTCCCTGGTTACTTACAAGAGCAAGGCAAGATGAAACAGGTGAGATATCTTTCTTTCCCAGATTACAAAAGCAGGGTAACCTGAGACTCCAGTCTCATCTAGTATTAAACATTATTTTTAGTGAGTGATTACAGAATGACATCGCATACATCTGGTCATCTGACTTCTGGTTCCCATTCAACCCCAATTGCTAGAAACTGCCATGATTTAGCACCTATGTTTCACAGCCTTGGTAAAATCTGCTGCAGCTTCTGGAAGTCATAAAACAATTTCAAATCTCCACCCTTCCAGAGTAACAATTAGCTCACCCCAGTGACAATGCAGGAAGCTTCATAGTACAGACTTTTTGTCTCTGGCTGCATTGAGAATTGTAAAATACAATCTTTATGGCCTAAATGAAGTAATTGTTTACTATTTTCCAAAGTCAGGTGGATTGAGATTAACCTCTTCTCTTCCAGTATCCTCTGTTACAATATATACATTTCAACAGTTACAATAATACATGTATATTTATTTTTCTTTGCAGCAGGGCACACTGTTGATACATTCTTAACACAAGCAGATTTACGAATACATTTTCAGCACAAGCATCAGTACAAATTAGTTTGCTATATGAATGACATATAATTCTTTACAAAATTCCAGCTAGCTGTACTGGCATATGTTATACATCCACTGCCCTACTTCTCCTGGCATAGCTGGCAATACCTCACATCATCACAACCTGTATTTTGTTGATAATTTTATTCTGCTTTTTGTCAAAATTTGATGAGAAGTTAGAAATTCCTATGGAAATTTTGGAAAAGAAGAGATGAAAAATCTTAGAGATTCATTGGATCAGATTGCCCCTTTCATCACAGTTTTTTATCAAGTTTTCAGTTGAGGGGCCAAACACAAAATCTCTATCCAAGATGAATTTAAAATCTCATTTTTAACATCATATGGGAGGTTCTGATAATGCAGCCATGCAAACCTCCTAGAACAGCAACACAGTCATACACATAGTGTAAACAGTAAGTAGTGATATGTGCAATAGAAGAAACTAAATTACTTAAAGCAGATTTTTCCTCACAAAAAGACATTCCTCATATTTTCTCAGTTAGTCACAGCAAACTTCAACATATGGGCCTGACAATTTAAAATTCTGACAAAGTTGCAGAAGTATACATTTTTCCCATACTCATCAATAATTTTCCCATCTTTATCAGAAAGATTAGAACTGGAATTAATTAACTGTTTAGCAACAGTGGGATCAACTAAAGCTACACCTCCTCAGTCAGATTTGGGAATAGTGTATAAACATTTAAAAGACTGAAGAACATTATACATCCTTTCCTCTCTCTTTTTATGGGCTACTGGCTGACTATCAGGAAAACCAGGCAGTGACACATACATCCTATAAAGCAGACAGGAGAAATTGCTGTAGGTTCTGGAAAATTATTCTTTAACAACTCATAGTATTTTCTGAGGGACTGAGAAACCGCAGTGTTCCCCCACTGAAAACACTGGCACATTCTAACAACAGTCTCAAAGAAAGAGAAACCCTCACAGGGAGAATCAGAAACTGAACTCTCAGCTGAGTCTAAACCAGAAATTTGAGGAGAAAATCCTGCATCTATTTACTTCACCTTCCTGTCTTGATTCAAAATCTTGAATCTCTTCCGTAAAAGAGGCACCCTCTTTCTTTTACCAGAAACAACCTTATAAGAAGGATCACTAGCCTAAATTAAACACTGAGCCAGATCTAGTAGACAATTCATGTCTAGAGAAATTTGAGGAGGATTACATACATGTTTAGTTTTCTATTTGTTTCGACAGGGGAAATGGAGCCATAAGTGTTGTTGATGGTAGCAGCAGCTTCCCTAAGGATGGGCACAAGATTCTGATTAAACAGGGGAAGCTTTCCTTGTTCTATCCCAGTACAGACAAAAGTGTCTCTCCTTGCCCACTGAGGGGATCCCAACAGTTGCAGAGAATGTAGCTAACCCCTAGTCAACAGTGGCTGTAGGCGCTACACCAAAGGGATCCATGGTAAAAGATGAGTGGTATGAGGTACAATAAATAGCTACAGCAAATTGCCAGTCTGCTGCATTAGCAAAGCCTGTTTGCTTAACTTTTTCCTTTGTGTGGTTGGAAGAAGTACTGACCAAAGCACCTGTAGTTTGTTCCACGGTCAAGTCAAAAATGGTTCATCCTTCCTGAGGAAAACAAGCAGCATAAGCCAGTAAAAATTTAAATTTAAATTTTTCTCACAAAAAGACAGTAGAAAGCACTTTAGTATATTTTGCCAGCCCCCAAAAGTAAAATAAACACACCTTTTCCGGAGAAAAAATGTTTTTCGGCTACTTTAAATAACTTTTAAACTGACAGGAGAAAGTGTGCTCCTGTTTAAAAGTACAGTTAAGTCTCATGAAAGTTTGTTAAAACAAACTCCTAGCTTAAAAATAACTTTCCAAAGCAGGAAAGTACATTAACTCATCACATTCAGGTGCCACCTGTAGGTGCTTCTGCAGTTACATTTTACTGACGCCTCTAGAAATCAAATATTGCTTGTTCATATTTGCATTGATAATTTTAAAACCATGCCACATACAAAGTATTAAAATATTTCATATTAAATATTGCACAGTGACAAACACAACTTTTCTGATATTTGATCTCTGAGTAGTGCAGGTAAAGAGATATTAATTTTTTCATATAATATTTATTCATATTGTCATAAATCTCATGCTTTTCTAAATATCTCAACAACCAAGTAGCACAGGCAGATCTGTTTAGCCTTGAAAACTCTCAGCTGGATGAACAAAATGGTAGTAAAGGTATGTGTATAACTTGAGTGGTTGCTGAGACATTGTAAGTTGTCTACAAAATATTACAAATTTAATAGTTAGTATGTTTATTGTGACTTATAAAATTCAGTTTAAAACCTAGAACCTAAAGAATACTACTATTATAAAAATTATTAATGCTGAAGAGTTTGCATTTTAAATGTCTTTAGTAATGCCTATGGTTTTAGAGATATGAATATTTGTTTGAAATGTGAAGTCATAATTTGATTTTATCAAAAAGCTTAAGCTCCGCCCATTGGAGGTAATGGAACAATACATTTTTTATATGGAAGGGATTTCTCCAAAGGGAACTTATCTGCCCAGCAAATGAACAGCATAAGTCAACTGTTGATCCTTGAAACGCTATAGAGGAGTGCTATCTTCAACTGCAGGAAAGCTCTGAAAGGCTTCATAGGTTCATATGTGTATGCTATCGTAAGCCTAGCTGTGCAACCCAAATGTGACCCAAAAACTTGATTTATATAGGGGGTGATTTACTGACTGCCTCTGTCCATCAGAGACACAGGCACCAGAACAGGGGTGAATTTGCAATTACCCATCCATTCGTTTAAGTTGAGTCTAAATAGGGATAGGGAGGAACTCCACTTCACATGAATAAGGAGCCTTTTCCAGAGGATGGTGATTATCTGAGAAATGTGTCTGTCTCTCCAGCATGTCCTGTTTATGTTGTTGTGTCTTTTGGCTTTTCTCGGTTAGGGGTCGCCACAGCGGAACTCCGGTCTGCTAATGATTGCCAGTTGATTTTTATGTTCTGAGTTGCCAGCCCTAACGCACAACCTTCAACGAAGGTACGCCCATTCACGCATGTCTCCACACAGAAGACGCTCTAGCTGAGAGTCGAACTGGTCAGCGTCTTACTGTGAGGTGACAACGCTACCGCAGCACCACCACCGCGGATATGTAACAAGTAAAATTTATGTCTTTTAGTCTACTAGTTCTGACGCAGTTTGTTTTGTGGATATGCAGAAACTTCATCAAAACAGGGTCTAGGGAAGCCTCATATGTCAGACAAGGATCACTTCTTAGAAGTCTGTGTGATACAAAGTAAAGAGACAGGGCTTTGAGACAATCAGCACAGGACATTGTGTTTACTCCCTGTATTCTTTTTGTAAGGAACCTTAGTGGATGTTCCAGTTACTGCATGTGTCTAGTCAGGTACATACCAAAGGGCGCATTATACTCTACAGTAGGTCTGATGAGGGCCAAGTAAAGTGGTGCGATGACCTCAAAGGACCAAGATGCCATGCCCTTGCTTATAAGCTGAGCAAAACAGAATGATTTTCTTCATACCTTGGACACGTGTCTGATCAGGTACATACTGAAGGGAGAATTATACTCTATGATGGGTCTGATGAGGGCCAAGCACAGTAGTATGATGACATTTCTGGACCTAGATGATATGCCCTTGCTTATAAGCTGAGCAACATTACAAGATTTTTTTTCTACCATGGACAGATGTTGGTCAAAGGCTAGGTTACAATCTACATGAGTTCCCAGATCCCTGACTAGTGAAAAAAGAAGTTAAAAAACTTACCATAATGTCCATCTGTGTTGTTGATCTTCATTCTTTCCTCACAAATGGATTTGGATTTGATCCACCGGATCAGACTCAGCCAATGCTACAGCTCGCAGCCACTAGATCTCTCAAGCTTCTCCCTTACCCACAATGCACCTTGCTAAATTAAATACCTCAGATAGCTGCTATAAGGGTATAAAAAGGAAAGAGAGAAATATGGGAAACCATATCCAGAGTCATGTAAATATATAAATATATTTATTCAGAGACCATGTAACTGCTCTTTCTTCCAGAAGTCATGGATGGGGGTAGGTGGGAGGGTATGCGAGGAAAGAATGAAGATCGACAACACAGATGGAACGTAATGGTAAGTAAATAATTTCCTTATCTGATGTTGTCAATCTTCATTCTATCCTCACAAACGGGACAGCATCCCTAGCTACTTGAATCCAGGGTGGACTCAAGGAAGGATATTCCTGAGCACCACAGAACCAAATGATGCCCTACCTCTGGAGACCAGATCCAATTTATAATGAGTAATAAAGGTATTAGGAGTAGCCCAAGTTGCTGCTGCACAAATACCATCCATAGACATCCTAGATTGGAAAACTGTGGCAGTAGCCACAAATCTAGTGTAATGTGCTTTTAAAGAATGTGTGACAAGAATGCCCAATTTATTATAGACAAAAGGGATGCAGTTTTTTAACCATTTTAATAGAGACATTTTTTAAACTGATTTTCCTAATTTTGGTTCAGAAAAGGAAACAAACAGTTGGTCTGACAGCCGAAAGCACTCACCATCTTTTGGAATAAAACTTTGGATATTATTCGTTGGTGGTCCGATACTTGTCATTGTGCTGCTGGTTTCTTGTTCATAGTTTGTGGTTGGTTTTTGTGGTTATCAGTTGGTCTGCTTTCCTGATTTTTTCTGTTCTATGCAAATAGAAACGCAACTGTTTATGAATATCCAGTAAATGCACAATGTATTCTCCTTTGTTGGTAAATTTAGAAAAAAATACTGGCGGGTTGATAGAACTAGTTATGTTGGATTCTGACACCACCTTCAAAAGAAAGGATAGATTGGTATGTAACGTCACTCTGTCCCTATGGAAAAACAAGTAAGGAGGTTTAGAAGATAATGCCTGGATCTCAGAAATTCTATTTGCAGAAATAGTTTTCCATAAAAGATATTAAAGGTCATATGTAGCTGCTGGTTCAAAGGGAGATTGTGTTAGAGACTCCAACATCAAGTTCAGGTCCCATGGAGGAGTGTAGGGCCTTTAAAAGGAGGCTTTAGAAGGAGTGTCCCTTTCAAGAAGGCCTTACTCAGTTTGTGAGGAGCAATGGGTGTACCATTCAACCCTGTATGGTAATTTGAGATAGCTGCTAACTATACCCTAATGGTTGAGGTACTGGCATCATTCTGAAACAGGCTAGCAAGGAAATCTAAGATGTTATAAATATAAATGAAAAGGGATCAAGTTTATGTTGCTGAGCCCAGATAGCAAACCTTTTCCATTTACTTGAATATATTTTCCTTGTAGACAGTTTATAGAAAGACAAAAGTATACGTTGTACAGGAGATGACAGCATAGACTGTCTGGCTACTAAGGGATCTGGAGAAGCCAAGTGGTCAGCTTGAGGTTTTGAATATCTGGGTGCGACATGTCTGTCAGGTGAGACAGGAGGTCCGGAGTCAGCTCTAGGTTCCAAGGTGTTTGAACCAGATGAGGTCATAGAAAGGGAAAACAAATTTTTTGAGATCAGTGGGAGGTAATGAGGATTACTGTGCACTTTGACACAGCTTTCTGTAGAAATTTTGGGATCAATGGGGTTGGTGGGAATGCATAAAGGAGAATGGGAGGCCAATCATGAAGTACAGCATCCCTCGGTGACTCTCCCCATGGGAGGATTAGGGCAAAGTAGTTGCTGTACTTGTTGTTTAGGGGAGAGGAAAAGAGACTGCACCATGGCTAGCCCCATCAATGGAAAATCTCATCTGCCACCTCTTGTTGAGGGACACTTGTGTGGAAGTAAGAGAAGGAATACCAACAATGGTAACCCAGAACCATGACCAGGTCGTAAGAAGAAAGAGAGTGAAGAAAAGTAAACAAAAAGATTACAACTCCTAAGTTCAACAAAAAAAGGAGGAGGAGCAAGGGGATACCAACAATGGTATGTGAGAAATGCGGCAAAGTCATAAGGGCATGGGAGAAAGACAGAAAATTTAAATTGACAGTTAAAACAGTGAAAAACAGTAAGTTTTTAAAATAAATAAAGTAAACTATGGAGAATAACTGTGATGGCAGAGTTTTAATAAAAATTAAACTGTACTTGTCTAAATGCTTGAAAAAGAATGGTAGACCACATCCATTAGCTAGAATTGGCAAACGAGATCTGAGGTATCTGGCAAGGTGCATTGTGGGTAATGGAGAAGCTCAAGAGATCTGGTGGCTGCGAGTTGTTGCATCGGCTGAGTCTGTTCCGACAGATTGGATCCGAACCCATTTGTGAGAATAGAATGAAGATTAACACCACCAGATTAATCTTTTAGGGGTATTTTATTAATGACATAGTTACCCAGCGTGGCAGACTTCCCAAAAGGTATTATATTGCATTTCTTTATATTGAGTTTTAAGCTAAGGCTTTGTCACCAAACGTTTGTGTGTGACCTTCCAGAAGAGTGTTCTCATCTTGGGTAGATTCAATGACTGCTCCCAGTTTGCAATCATCTGCGAGCTTGGTTAGTCAGAGGTCTTTGACATTGGGTTTGACATCTGAGAAGTAGAAGCCAAAGAGGAGTGGGCCTAGCACATGGCCTTGGGGGATGACACTGGAGGCCAGCCTCTTTGTGGAGGTGGACTCACCAATTCTAACCTCCTGGGTCCCATCAGTGAGCCAGCTAGCTATCTGGTGTGTTATAAACAGGTTTATATCTAGTTCTATAAGATTGTTGATAATGCCCAAATGTCATATTGCAGAACCACAAGAACGAAAAGAACATCTGGACCACCACGCTGATAATAAAACCAAACTTTAATAAAATAGATAAAACAATGTATCACAGTGAGCACTTTCAGATTAAAAACCCTTCTTCAGACATTATACACAGTATGTAAAGCAGTATTTAAAATACATAGTATCCAATCAAAAATCTAATACTGAACCCTCCTCTTCTTTAGGGTGGGTTTAATGGGAATGACACCATTCATGCCTGGAAATTAATCTGCAGCTAATTCAATAATCCACCTAGTTTCATTACACTCAGTTTCATTCACCAAATCACTCCCTCTTCTGGACATTTTGGTGATTTACCCTTACTAATTTTTGCCATATTTTTTCTTTTTGTTGTATATCCTGTTTAATATGGGATGCCACCAGGGTGGTTTGTTTCTGGCGATAGTCCTGGGCTTACTTCCAGTAGGTACAGAAGTCTCTATGCAGTTTGCTTCTGGGGATAGTCCTGGGCTTACTTTCAGCAGGGAGAGTAGTCTCTATGCAGCCACTGACATGGTTGTACAGAGTTTCTGAGAGCAATTCATCATAAGCTGCTGTTTTCTCAAGGTTTGAAGAGGCACTAAAGTTTGACAAACAAGCACTTAATAAAAAGGTAATTTGTCTTGGAATAGTTTCTGTTACTGGTTTTAACAGAATTACAGAGTTGATTTTGATTTCAAAGGAGATAACTTTATGGTCAGACACTGGCACTCAAACTTGTGTTTTTAGGCAGCTGAGCTGCCTAAAGGTTTGGACACATGGAAGGTGCCCTGAAGGTTTGGAAGCTGGATGGCTATTATATCCTTGGCAGGATATAACCCATATAGTTAAGGTTACTGTAGCAGTGATCAGTATGATGAACATCTTCCCTTACTCTTTGGAGTTATTGTGAGGTGATCACTAGGTGGGACAGGGGGCTGTTACTAGTGATCACTGAATCTAAGATGGAGGCTGTGAGTGGAGATGAGATAGAAAATGAGAAAGTAGAAAGTGTAATTCAGAAGGAAACAGATGGTTTGCGTGAATATTGTGGCATCAAGGGGTCAGGATGACTCTGTTTTACAAAAAATGATGCCTGAAGCAGAACCAGAAGAATTGAAGGTCATGCAGTGGAGCATGGTAAAGGACAAAATATCGGGCAATGAGATGACAGAAAGACAGAAGGATGCTGTGAACAATGGTATGGATACAGAGTGGGCATGTCTGGCCAGTGGATTAAATGGATTTAAGGGTGTGCTCTATGTTGCGCTGCAGGAAGATGGAGAAGAGAGTGGTAAACAGAGAGAGATGGACAGCACTGTTTCCAGAATAAACACACACACACGCACACACACACACACACACACACATATATATATATATATATATATATATATATATATATATATATATATATAGGAGCACTACAGAATCCTGAAAGCCCAAAATCCTGAAGACCAAAACCCTGAAAGTTCAAAATCCTGAAAACTCAAAATCCTGAAACACACAGGATACCAACACTTGCTATATTACAGCACAAGTACATACAGAAAGAAATAAAACACAAACTATATTACTGTTCTATAAGTATAAACAGGGAGGCAAGCCCCCCTACACCCCCCACACCCCCTGCTACTTAAATATATCAACTCCAAGATTGCACTTAGTGTAGTGAAGTGCAATCTCGGACTTGATATATTTAAGTAGCAGGGGGTGTGGGGGGCGTGCAGCCCTCTACATGGGGGTGCAGGGGGATTTGCCTACCTGCATATAGCTGAAGGGTAATATGTTTCTGTATGCACTTGTACTGGAATATGGTAAGTGTTGGTATCCTGTGTGTTTTCAGGATTTTGAGTTTTCTGTATTTTGAGTTTTCAGGATTTGAACTTTCAGGATTTTGGTCTTCAAGATTTTGGGCTTTCAGGGTGGTTTGCTTCTGGTGATAGTCCTGGGCTTACTTCCAGTAGGTACAGAAGTCTCTATGCAGTTTGCTTCTGGGGATAGTCCTGGGCTTACTTTCAGCAGGGAGAGTAGTCTCTATGCAGCCACTGACATGGTTGTACAGAGTTTCTGAGAGCAATTCATCATAAGCTGCTGTTTTCTCAAGGTTTGAAGAGGCACTAAAGTTTGACAAACAAGCACTTAATAAAAAGGTAATTTGTCTTGGAATAGTTTCTGTTACTGGTTTTAACAGAATTACAGAGTTGATTTGATTTCAAAGGAGATAACTTCATGGTCAGACACTGGCACTCAAACTTGTGTTTTTAGGCAGCTGAGCTGCCTAAAGGTTTGGACACATGGAAGGTGCCCTGAAGGTTTGGAAGCTGGATGGCTATTATATCCTTGGCAGGATATAACCCATATAGTTAAGGTTACTGTAGCAGTGATCAGTATGATGAACATCTTCCCTTACTCTTTGGAGTTATTGTGAGGTGATCACTAGGTGGAACAGGGGGCTGTTACTAGTGATCACTGAATCTAAGATGGAGGCTGTGAGTGGAGATGAGATACAAAATGAGAAAGTAGAAAGTGTAATTCAGAAGGAAACAGATGGTTTGCGTGAATATTGTGGCATCAAGGGGTCAGGATGACTCTGTTTTACAAAAAATGATGCCTGAAGCAGAACCAGAAGAATTGAAGGTCATGCAGTGGAGCATGGTAAAGGACAAAATATCGGGCAATGAGATGACAGAAAGACAGAAGGATGCTGTGAACAATGGTATGGGTACAGAGTGGTATATATATCTATATATATATATATATATATATATATATATATATATATATATATATATATATATATATAGGAGCACTACAGAATCCTGAAAGCCCAAAATCCTGAAGACCAAAACCCTGAAAGTTCAAAATCCTGAAAACTCAAAATCCTGAAACACACAGGATACCAACACTTGCTATATTACAGCACAAGTACATACAGAAAGAAATAAAACACAAACTATATTACTGTTCTATAAGTATAAACAGGGAGGCAAGCCCCCCTACACCCCCCACACCCCCTGCTACTTAAATATATCAACTCCAAGATTGCACTTAGTGTAGTGAAGTGCAATCTCGGACTTGATATATTTAAGTAGCAGGGGGTGTGGGGGGCGTGCAGCCCTCTACATGGGGGTGCAGGGGGATTTGCCTACCTGCATATAGCTGAAGGGTAATATGTTTCTGTATGCACTTGTACTGGAATATAGTAAGTGTTGGTATCCTGTGTGTTTTCAGGATTTTGAGTTTTCTGTATTTTGAGTTTTCAGGATTTGAACTTTCAGGATTTTGGTCTTCAAGATTTTGGGCTTTCAGGATTCTGCAGTGTTCCCATATATATATATATATATATATATATATATATATATATATATATATATCTATAAAAACATATATATATATATATATATATATATATATGTGTATACATCCGCGGTGGTGGTGCTGCGGTAGCGTTGTCGCCTTACAGTAAAATGCTGTCCGGTTCGATTCTCAGCTAGCACGTCTTCTGCGTGGAGACATGCGTGAATGGGCATATCTTCGTTGAAGGTTGTGCGTCAGGGCTGGTAACTCGACATGTAAAAAATCAGCTACCAAAGTTATTTCACAGAAAGGTTCAGCTGCTGAGAGCAGGAGGAAAAGGCCTGGGGTGAGGGTAAAAACAAAGGACAAACAGGAAATAAACAGGTATTGTGCTTTAGACAATAATGTCATGCCCTTAGGATTCAATTTCTGAATTTAGGACATTAATATGTGTAGGAGCTGAACCTTTCTGTGAAATAACTTTTGACACATTCATATTAGGAGAAAAAAATGTTAATGAATGTGGAAGGAAAAGTAATATATCTCCTTGGAAGGGTTGTGTTTATCAAAATCTAAATGTACATTTAAAAAAAAAACTGTTGTTACAATTTAGAATGACTGAAATAGAGGAATATGAATTAAAATGTCTTTTCAAAGCTTATTTTAGGATGTTCATGAGATTAAACAAGTTGAGGGTGACAGAAAAGTATGGACTAGGGAATAGAAAGTTGTAACTTTAAAAACAGAAAATAAAAGATTGCAACATGTGCCTAATGTGATAACAGTGATAAATGGGGTAAAAGGAAGTGTGAAGTGCTGGGCCAGCCAAAAGCATTTTTTTTCTTTTTGTCTGTGAGGATGAATCACATTTAATCCAGGATTGTGAAAAAGACGGTGTGAGTGTGAACAGTTTGGACATTCCAGAAAAAAATGTAAATTATGAAATGTGAGAAGCTAGAACCAGCGTCAATTAAGGAGAAGTATACCAGCAAAACCCAGACCAAAAACACGCTTATAAAATGATGTAATCCATAAAGCGTGTAAGAATTTTCAAAAAAGCACAACACCAGCTGTAAAATCAATCCTTTATTGAACCAAGAACGTTTGACCTAGGTTTCGTCCGTACCAACGAACTTCATCAGAATACATTGCCACAGTTTCTAAAACATTCTTAAATACATAGAGTTACACCCAGATAATTAATTAATTAATGTCAGGTGACTTGTAAATTACTGACAATTGTGTCACTTAACTAACTCACACTAAAACTACTAAAACCACATAATAGTGTAAGTCTTGTACTGTGTTATATGGAAAAATAATAATTTTCACATTACCAACTATACATTTTATATGTTAATATTTTTGCATTAATTAAAAACCAATTTACATATAATAAAAAAATATATATATGTATATAACAATGATGTGTAATATATATATATATGTCAATAAACTGTAGCTATATGTATATAAATTTGTGTAATTATGTACAAATATACCATGAATTCATCAATTGCATATTGATCATAAATATTAATGAATAATAATAATGCAATAATAATGATATAGATTATGTGATGTAATATAAATAAACTATGCAACCCCATTTTCTTTTATCTTTATTTCCCCTTTACTCTGTTAATTTTTAATATAGGTGAAATAGTATGATATTCGTTCAAACCTGGTTTGTTTTATGCATCCAAAAAAATCTGCCATTTTAATTCTTTAACATCCAGATCATATTGTGTAATTTTACCCTGCTGATCATAAATAACATGTTGGATTACACAAAATTTAAACTTGTGTTCTGCATTACTAATAATATGTCTAGCCAAGGCATTGGTTGTTTTGGAATGTTGAATATCTAACAAATGTTCTTTAACCCTGTCTCTAAAATGCCTGCTAGTTTTCCCGATATAGAATGCTTTACAATTTTGACATAATGCAAGGTAAACTACATTGGATGTATAACAATTGAAATGTCCTTGAATATTGATATTGCAAGAATTTACAACTATATTAGCCCCTGTACACTGAATATGTGTACACACAGAACACCTTCCACATTTAAAATTCCCTTTTGGTCTAGTATTGTACCTTTCATTGGTGTCATTGTTTTGTTCAAACATATCCTTAAATGACAAGCTTTTCCTATAAACAAATTTGATCTGCCCTTGAAACAAATGTCCCCACACATTATCTCTGACCAAAATATTCCAATTTCTTTTTATAATTGTTTCAATAATTTCAAATATGTCATTGAATGTTGTTATATATAAAGGAATATTATTGTACATGGATTCGATACCTGAAACGTTTGTGTTACATCTATGTGTGGTAAATCCACAATGGAGTATTGCTTGATATGTTCCATTTTGCCTTTTATTTATCACTTCTTGAAGAATATTTTCACAAAATTGTTCAGGATAACCCCTATTAAGGAATAACTGTAACATATACTTCAATTCATCTTTAAATTCCTGATCGTCACTCACCATCCTGGCCGCCCTGACCATCTGCCCCTTAACAATGGCCTTCTTCTGATGGTCAGGGTGCCAACTGTCATAGTGAAGGTATGAGTTCGAGAATGTTGATTTTCTGTATATGTTTGTTTTTAAATTATTAACATACTTATTATATGATAACTTAACATCCAAATAGGTGATTGTATGCTGACTAACTTGATGGGTAAATTTCAAAAATCTAACAGTTGTATTAATATACTCAAGAAAAGAATTCAAAGCTCTTTGATCATCATCCCAGATGAAAAAAAAATATCATCCAGGTATCTGGTATATATTTTAATATGCTCATAATATTCTGTTTTAAATATATAGTTGTTTTCCCAGTAACGCATAATGAGGTTGGCATACATTGGGGCACATGGTGCCCCCATTGCCACCCATTAACTTGTTGATAATAATTACCCTCATAAAACAAAAAATTATTGTGCAAAACAATATCCATCAAGTTAATCAAAGTATTGATTTTATCCTGTTCATACAACTGAGTCTCAAATAATTGTTCTTCCAACCATATAAGTCCTATGTCATGCGGTATAGTTGTAAATAGATTGCATACGTCCACTGTTACAAAGTAGTACCCATCTTTCATATTGAATTCTTTTAATCTGCTCAAAAAATCCCATGAGTCCTTAGTAATGCATGGAAATTTTGACATACCCTCCTTGAAATAATGATCTAAAAATTGACTAATGAAGCAAGTTTTGCTTCTCTTTCCATCAACAATTGGTCGAAATTGCAAGTTATTCAACCCCTTGTGAATCTTAGGTATGCCAAAAATTCTGCTAATGACAGGATTTTCATTCATTAAATATTCATATTCTATTTCTGAAATCTCCCCCTGATACAACATATCACCTAGTTGTAAATCTATTTTTTTGAAAGCAATGTTGATTTCATTTTTACTCACTTCAATATAATCTTCACTTAATAACATATTTGTCATATAGGAAATATAATCATTCTTGTCAGTAATAGCCATTCCATTACCCTTATCGGGTCTCATAATTCTAATATCCCTCATGTTACATATTTCACTAAGCATAACTTGCTCTTCTTTTGGTTATATTAGAATGTATATTTTTCCTGTATGTTTTGTAAAAATTCCTCATATCAATTTCACTCAGCTTTTCAAAAATGGCCACATTGTCATTCATGGGGGGATTATATGTACTAGATTTAACAAACTTACCCTTGTCATAACTATTATTATTTTCAGTACTACTTTGAAAATGAACCTTTAAATTCAATTTACGAGTAAATAGCTTTAAGTCCAACACAGATTCAACTAAATTTCCTTTCTTACAGGGAACAAAACTAAAACCTCTTGAAAACAGGTTGACTTGTTGTTCATTAATAGATAATTTTGAATAGTTGAATAATTTGAAACCTCCCTTGATATTGGTCACAATAATGGGGTTGCTTAAAAATGCATTTTCCATTACATTCAATACGTTGTCAGTTTCATCATAACACTCATTGTTTGCAACATGTTCACATATATTCACCTCTATTTGTTGCCCAAAATAAATGTCAGGATTACAATCAATAAAAAAATTAACATAATTAATATTATTGTTTACATTTAATGAATTGACTTGTTCACATTCCAAATGTTCACTTACATTGCTTCCACATTCTAGTATTACATCGTCGTCACCACCATTAACATCAAATACATTGCTATTGAAATTGTGACATTCATATGTACTTAAATTTATAAGGGTATCATTTTCCATACTATCGTAGTGGTGTTGTGTGATATGCTCACAACATACCCCCAAATTGTTAGCATTGCCATTCATAATGACATCATGCGCAACAGAATCACTTAATGTTCTTATCGAAACATTATTGACATTATATTCTATCATAGTAGGTAAATGTCATATATGCGATGCATAACATTCCGTATTCTTTTTATGTTTGTTAACTATACCATAAAATTTAACACATTTGTCTTTGGTAATCATTGTCGAATCAATTGTAGGCGAAGAACTAACTAAGTTAATTCTATCAAATGAAATGTCCACATTTTGTTTACTTACTATATCATTTTCACCCAAATATGATGACACTGTGTTAAACAATCCAAATTGGAATGAATGTAAATTATATTGTAGGAAATAAGGAGGTAAAGAGTATTTTTAGTGTGATTATCCACTATTTAATGAAGGAAGACAAAGTGAGACAAATAATGTGGAAGAACAAGTTTTTAAGCACGAAACGGTGGAGAGAATGATAAAGGATGAAGTGGCGAAGAGGAACTGCGAGGTTAAAATATAGAAAAAGATGTGTTAGATTAGATGAAGTCCAGAAACTAATAAAAAAGAAGCAAATATAGAGATGGAAAACAAGCTTGGGGTATTAGAAACAGAAGGAGGAGGAGGAGACGGAGAAGGAGAGGAAGAGAAAATACAAGCTCTTAGTCAGAAAAAAGGTGGAAGGTTCTATTGGTGTAAGGGTGAGGAGGAGTAAAAGGAGTATGAAAAATGAACTGAAAAAAAACACAGAAAACAGAAATGGTTAATATAAACATAGGATGAAAACTGGTATTAGAAGAATGATGGTGAATGAATGGTGTGAAAAAATAGATACAGAGATAATTTGATATAATATGTGCAGATAAAAGGAAAAGGGTGGAATCTGAAACAATATGGAAAAGAAAAGTGGCAAGGACTACAGGGAGTGAAACATGTTCAGACATTGGCAATATTACTACAAAAATGAAAAGATTAAAATATTAGCTGTAATGCTGGTGGTGGTGACAGGGGAAGTTTGTGATGTAGAAGGGGGCAGGAGGTATTTAGGACAGTAGCAGTGTATGTAAATAGAAATGTAAATGAAATAAATAAATATTTGAGGACATTTGAAGTTATGTGATAACAAATACGCCTATTGTGGTGGAAGACTAATTGTAATTTTAGAAAGGAGAAAGGGAAAATAGCATGAGATATAAAATAGACAAGAGAGGTGGCAAATATTGGTAGGTTAAGAACAGGTAAAGAGAGAGGATATACTTGTAAGAGGGAGGTTGCTCAAAACAAAGACTGATTATATATTGTTTACAGATGATTTGAAAGAAAGAGAAGATGGAATAAGAAAAGCAAATTTTCAGATCATGGACAATATTAGCACAGAATGAAAATACTGCAGGAACAGAATGTCATAAAAAAGAGAGAAGGCAATTGTAGGAAGATTATATTATGATGAAGCCATTTTATGGCAGTCTGACAAAGTGGTAGATAGTGGTAGACATTGCATAAAGGGGTCACCTTCAGTTTGTTGAAAACACACTTTATTGAGAAACAGAACGTCAAACCCACTTAAGCGAAAGTGCACTACATCAGAAGTGCACTTACGTGAAAGATGATTCGCCAAAGCACGTTACAGTAGGGATAAGGAAATATATCCTTCCCCCCCCTGTAGTGTGATCTCGGAGTTAGTATATTTAAGTAGGGGGGTGAGGGGGGGGTTCCCCTGCAAAACAGTGTTTACAGTAGTTTTTTATTTTTTTTTCCGATTTGGTGAATCGGCTTTCGCGAAAGTGCACTTTTGATGTAGTGCACTTTCACGGAAGTGGGGTTTTACTTTTCTTTTTCGAGATTGTGAAATTTCGATAAAGAAAAGCAGACCCGTATAAAGAAATATATATACTTAAAATTACAGAAAGAGAGAGTAATGGAAGAAAAAAAAATTATATAATAATTAAACAAAGTTGTGAAAGAATAGTAGAAAAAGGGGCCAGGGGAATCTTGAGGACAAATAAAAGGAATTATATAAATAAATTAAAGAAAAATGGAAAGAATGATATTAAGACAAATCTACTATCTGAAATGAAGAAAAGAAGACATTTCCCCACTTTTAAGTAAGAAACTCAGATACGGTGAAAGAAAAATGAATGCAATTAAAGATGAAAAACTGTAAAAAGAAGAAATTATTGATATCTGAAAAAAATAATGTAACTGGGGGTGTATGGAAAGGAAAGATGAAAAAGGAGGTAGCAGAAGAAATGGAAACATTTGAGAGGAAAGAATTAGAGGATTTTATTCAGCATTTTAAAAGAATGCAACAAGGAACAAAATAAGAAGGATAGTGAGGATAATTTAGTAAAAATTTAAAAGAATGCAACTAGGAAAAAAATAAGAAGGATAGTGAGGATAATTTAGTAAAAGTCTTTTATGTCTGTGACGGTGAATAGATGGGTAGGAAAAAATAAGATTGTAACGGTAATGAATGCAGTTATACAAACATGTAAATCAAGGTTGCAGGATAGCAGATGGGAAGTTAGGGAAGAGATATAGGTACCATTAATGTTAACCTATGCAGATGACTTGGTTTTAGTATTCAAGAATAAAAATTTCAGGAAATAAGTAATTTTCAGAACAGAACAAATGATAGATATGGTAGGATTACAAATAAATAATTCAAAAGTAACGGGTTCAGAGAAATGGTAAGAATGGTAGGAAATTATTTTACCAGAAGTGAAATTGGTGTTCTGGGGTTTAAGTCTGTAAAGGAACAAATAGCAATATTACAATGGAAAGAAACTGTAAAAAAAAAATTGTGGAGGGTGTTTCAATTATCCCCAAGGAATATATATATATATATATATATATATATATATATATATATATATATATATATATATATGTGTGTGTGTGTGTGTGTGTGTGTGTGCATGCGCGTGCATGTGTGTGTGTGTGTGTGTGTGTGTGTGTGTGTGTGTGTGTGTGTGTGTGTGTGTGTGTGTGTGTGTGTGTGTGTGTGTGTGTGTGTGTGTGTGTGTGCTTTAAGTACATATTTTAGGAAAGCTAGAATATGTAAGTGGTGTATATATCTTCCCAAATGGTATAGAAAATGAATTGTTGGATGTCTTTTTTTGTAGGGAGCAAGGCCAAACCCTACCAAAAAAGGGATAGTTTGCAATGTAAAAGAAAGGGGGTGGTGATTTAATAAATCCAGTTGTTTTCTTAGCATCAGTAAATTTGTTTTGGGTTATTAAAAAGTGTCTGAAAAAAAGACTGTACTAGGAAATGTGTTATTTGAAGAAATATAACTCTATGTGGATGGGTGGGGGTAAGAAAATTAAAAGAGAAAAAAGGTTTGGGAGAGAAGAAATGTGAAAGTAAAATAAAGACATGGAAAACTGATATAAGTGAAACAGAAATGATAAGAAAGAATGGCATAAAAACAATGAAAGTTAACTATTATAGTTATCTTTGGGGAAACATGAGTAGTGAATGCAAGAAATGCCAGTGAAAAGTAACATGAAATATAAAATGATAGAAGAAAGAATGTGTAATAGCTGGAATACTGAAGTGACATCACAACATTGTTTTTTAGATTGCATGAAAAATTAAGGTTTTTGGACATCATACAAAGATGTTTATGACTAGAAATTATATACAAACATGGGTATGGACATGGTGCTGTATGGAAAAATATAAGGTTGGGGTGAAAAAGAAAATGAGAAATGGGATAAAATTGTATTCATTACTATTTGGTGTTTATGGAAATGAAGATGTGACAAATTGCGGTATAACTAAAGAAAAGATGATGGGGAAGTAGTATGTGATATAAATAAATGGTTGTGGTGGAAAGGGTGGAGGGATGAAATAGTTAAATGTATTTAAGAAAATAAATATGCAAACTGTTTTATAAAGATGTATAAAGTGTGATATATAGTGAAAATATAATGTATGTGGAAATAATGAAAGAAAGAAAACTACTGATAATAATATATAATAAAGCAACCCCAACTCTTTTTTGATAAATGTAATATGATCTTTAATATCTACTGCCAACTCAAGCAGATGAGATGTTGGTTTAACATCTCATCTGAAAGACAGCATACTCAGGAGTGCAGCACCCACTCATGCTGCACTGTAGTGTCAGTAATGCAAAAATCAGTCCAAGTAGCTGGTGTGGGAATAGAACTCACACCCTTTTGATCATTAACCACCAAAGGCAAGTGTACTTTCTGTTAAGCTAACAACACTATTATGTGCTTCATCTCTGAAAAAATCTCGTCTTCTAAGCCCATGCTAGTTTAGTTTGCTTTGGACCATTTGAAACTTGTCTAGCTATTCTTCATCTTTTTCTCAGTCAAGAGGATAAAATGTTGGTAGCCCTGTCTATTATTAGGAATTCCTTGCAATACTTGGCCCATCGTCTGTCATCATATAGCAGCCACAGACAATAACAGATAAGTTTGCAATACTTGAGTAATCTCTTTTGTATACTTATTGTTACCAACTTCTTAGAAGACTCTTTGGTTTTCATTGGCTCATATCCTCTATTAGGGCTGAAAAATCTCTTTTGACTGTTGGCAGGGGATACTGCACAACCTTTACTGCTGGAATGATAGTCTGAAATCTCCACAAATATGATCATCCCCTGACTCATCTTTCTTTGGTACTGGTCCTACTCCTATACAGCATTCTCCACTCTTTACTTTAGGTAACACAGAACTTTCTGGACTGCTAAGTTCATTTTATATTTTAGGTATTAAAAAGTAAGCTAATGCTGCAGTCTCACCAAATCTGGGCTATTATTTGATTCTAATTACATTTCTTCCTTTATGGGTTCTTCTTTTTTCCATGTCCTATGTAAATACTTGCTTAGCTTTTGCTAATGAGCATGAAAACTTTTCATCTATACTGACCTTATTACTGTTCTTAGCTGTCCTTTTTTGTCATTGTGCTATAACTAACGTAGAGTAAAGGGGACAGATACTCCTGGTGCAAACTACCAGAGAGTGTGATTAACAGTACTGAAGAGCTGTTGACTGGGCAGAAGAAAAGTGCAGGATGCATTATTCATTTCAGAAGTTTTTTATGAGGTCTTCAAATTTTAAAACTTTCATAGACTTTTTTTCTTTTTCTTTTTGGACTTCAACTTTAGGTTGAGGGGAACATCAGTCTGGGGACTGCCAAGGACATCAAATGACCAAGATTAAGCTTTGTTCTACCACGGAATGCTGTTTCTTTTGTGTCACAAGCAGCTTTCAGTTTTGCCTTCATATGTCAGTGGCAAATTAAAATTTGCAATTGTGGTAACTGCTTCATATGTATGCCCTTTAACATTATACATTCAGTAATATTTTAAGGAATAATTTGGCATATTCTTTCACAGATATCATTGAAAAAGCTATTCCTGTTTCAAATTCCATGTAAAATTAAACTTCAGTGAATTCTGGAATGATCTATATAATGGAAAAGTTCCAAAAACAATTTATGTAATTCACATAATATTATGTTAGATGCACAAGCTCAGTCCAGTGGTTAAAACTTTAGTGAAATTCACTGCAGGAAGCCAGGAAAACTGTTGATCACTAAAAGCTAATCATGAAAGGAGGCATGCGACAAGGAGGGCCGGCAATGAGTAATGCATGCTTCAGAAATATGACAAAGGGACATGAAGCATGATATAAGGCAAAAGTAAAAACTGGAAGAATATGGCAGGAAGTGCTATCATACCAAAGCCATAAAGTTAGGATTTGTAGAAGCAATCTTCCACAACCTGCAAGGGACCACATGTCACAACATTTCAAATGCTGAATTAGAAATCCTGACGTTGTCCATGCCTAACACTTCTTCAGCACAATAAATCACTGACTGTTACTGATCAAGTTAGAAGCTGGTGCAGGCAGTGGGTGACATGTTTTTATCACACTTAATAGTGAATGAGTGAAGAAATGCCCACCCTCTCAAGATAAAAATATGTGAAGTTCCACAGGATCCTATAAGCACATGCGCATGTAGGCACTGTACATACTGAGACTTACGACAGCAAACAGTTCATATGCAGTTGTTCAAAATTACACCAGAACTACAGGGTCTGCACAGCATTTTGACTGTAGTCCAACCTATGTGGAATACATTGCCAAATGTAAGACATGCTAAGCATTTTATGTGGGTAAAGGAAGGAAGCTTTGGCAAAGAGTGTACGAGTATGAATATGATATAAAATGAAAAAACAAAAATAATGCTTTGTGTAGATAAGCTGCTAGTTATGTTAACTTTTAAAGATTTAAATTATTACCCCAGGACTCAGTGCTTCTATAAATATTAAATGTGTTTTAAAAACAAAAAACAAAAATCTAAGCTATGATGTCATACTAAAAGATGTTTTGATAGGGTAGGTTTGTGCATGTGACTTGCATTGTAGTATATTTAAATGAGTGGTTTAGCATATTATTCAGACTCAGTCTTTTAATGAACAAAAGAAATTATTTCAAATAATAGGTCTTAAGCACTTCTTAAGCATGTTTTTTGTTTTGTTTAACTAGATAATAATGTTAAGGTAACTTTTTATTACTCTACAATTGCATGAAAAGATGACCTATATTAATTAATGGACAAGGAAGAAAAATATTCAAAAGAAGGTGGGATGCCACTTATGTTGTTTCTTGACTCAGACTGTTAGAATTGTATTTTTGAACATTCACTGTCTGTTAATAAAAAAAATTTAGAGAAAGCTTTTAAGTATATGTCAGTTTCACATATTCATAATTTAATTGGAAAAAAGTGATGGTTGTATCTTATAAGAAAGGACTGACATTTGCTCATAGATAATATAAAGTTGGTATGTCAGAGACTGCAATACTGATGGTCTAGATTACCTTTTAGCAGCAGGGAAATAAAACAATGTAAACTAGATTGTGGTTATTCCTAATATCCCAATGACACTGATTTTAATGACAAACTTAGCAAATTATATTAAGAGTGCAGAAATGTTTATCTATTGCCAAGTTACAGTTTACGCAAGATTTAGTAATGTAGATATGGTTGATTTGTTTGTGATTGAAGGGCCGCAGCTAGGCTTTGATTAGAAAGTTCTCTCTAGGCCATAATAAGTAGTAAGATCATTTTTTGGTAGCTCTGGGTTACAGAAGCTCTATATACAGTATCAGATTAGTGTCAGATGGAAGTAAAAAGTACAAGTTGACTGACTGTTTATGCTGCTAGTGGTAAGCCTGGTCTATACTAAAGGAATATGAAGGAAGGTTGCATTTCGATTAAATGTTTGAGAACTGATTAAATGAGTCTTCTTCCAGTTGGTAAAACTGAATTAAGAGGTTTGTCTTCTGGTGTTTTTTTCTGATAAGTTGAGGTGGTAAAGTTATATTGGCAGCATGAACATACCATTGGCTGGTGAGTGGATTGCATATATATTTGTAGTGGACATTAGTATAACAGTGATGGCGAGCCTATGACACACATGTCAAAGGTGACAAGCCACAACATTTTGGGTCACACACCAGCATTCGCCAACACCCAAATTAACAAAGAAACTTTTGCATTTGTTGCTTGTGTGAAGTGCATTGAATTATTTTGTTCCAGGAGCCAGTTCAACAACACTGCTGCAGAGGTAAGGAATTTACTAACATTAAAGACTATTTTGGTATACTTTCTCGATACAGTCTGCAAAGGGCAGTGCTGAGATTGTTTTCTCTTAATGGTTACACTTCTGCAAAGGGCAAGCAGTCTGCATTTCTAGGAGTGTGCTGTTTTACATTCCTCAAAACTGTCCCTCTTAATCCCTCCTAAACCTGAACGTATAGTAATGACAATGATTAGATTTATGGACTAATTTTACTTGAGAAAATGTATATTAATTCAAGTTCATTTTTTTCTGTCAGTGTCTCAAATTAATAGTACTAGTAGTTTAAAACTGTCCATGTCTCTTATTTCTAGATTTGTTCCTGCTTCTGTTGAGATTTATCCCTGATGTCTTGAGAGCCATGCTGTTTTATTTATTTTTATTTATACATTTTATTTTTGTTTGGGGGGGTAACACACAAGCAGAGGCAAGTTAGGTATTTTCTGAATTTTTGACACGCCAAACCCAAAAGATTTGCCATCACTGGTGTATAAGTTTACAGGTAACCTATGCCCCAGTGGTGCTCTTTTCCGGGGGGGGGGTGTCACTTGAAGTTGATGAGTATTGAGAACCATGCTGTCTTATTTATTTTTATTTATACATTCTATTTTATTTTTGTTTGTGGGGGGGGGTAACACATAAGCAAACGCAAGTTAGGCATTTTCTGAATTTTTGACATGCCAAACCCAAAAGATTTGCCATCACTGTTGTATAAGTTTACAGGTAATCTATGACCCAGTGGTGCTCTCTTGCAAAGGGGGTGTCATTTGAAGTTGATGATGGCGTAGAAGGTATTGTATTAGGTTTTAAGTTTAGTTTATTGAGCGTAGAAATTCAAGAATTATGAATTACAAAATTTAAGCCACCCACTACCAGAATAAGTAGGATGTAAATGGAAGTGTTAGGAATAATAAAGTTTCTTGGAGGGAGCAGTGGGGAAGACAAATGTGGTGATTTCAGATTTATATTGTTTTAGGGCAATAAGTTCACCATATATTTCCTATACACTAATATGAGGTTTCTATCAGGACTGGAAGGAAGAGTCACATTTTCAAGTTATAATTTATCTGAACTAGTATCAAAAAGAATTAACAAAGAAATGGTTTATGGAGAAGGAATCCTGGTGGGGTATATTGTATTAATTTATGGAAATATTAGTATTAAGATGATTGAAAATTGGTAATTAAAGAAATTATTGCTACGGTGACTATGAGACATTAGAATATCCTTTATAAAACATGTATCCATTACAGTTACTTACCCCATAATCTTTAGAATGAAACAGAATATAATATATAAAATATTTTATTTTCATATCTGGGGATACTTACGTTTTACAGTATAGAATATGATTTATGACATTGAAACAAGACTAATTGCACTGCTGTATTGAAGCTTACATAGGTTTCAAGATCATGTTTTACTAAAATCAAGCACAAGAATATTGTAAGGTGATTTTATTTTAAAAAGTGGTCTAGATTCTAGAAAGATGACTGTGTTTATGTTACTTTTGTGCTTGTAACAAAATCAATAAAAGAAAATATTTACAAAAAAGAAAAAAAAAGAAAGGTCTTCACTAACAAGATATTAATTTAAGGTAGGGTAAAGTGGAAGAAGCACACAACAGAATAATTCAAATTAGGGGTCTCACTGCAAGCTGAGAGTCAACAAGAACTGTGAAAGTACAGTTGTGTAAGTTCAACTTACCATAACAGTGGATGTTCAAATTATCAACGCTGCAGTAGCCTTAGCTATAAGGGTATATCCTGCCAAGGATATAACAGCTAACCAGCTTCCAAAGATTCAAGGCAACTTCCATGCACTCAAACTGTTAGGCAGCTCAAGCTGAGCTGACTAAAAGACAAGTTTGAGTGTGAAGCCCTTCAGATCCTTTCTGTCAGCACAGTGATGGTGTCTAAGCCCTGAAAGGACAATGCTAGGAACAACAAAAAATAAATTTCCACACCCTGGAATAAAAATATAACAAAAACAAGGGAAATGGAGGGAGGGAGGGAACAATGATCATTCAAACATCTACTGCTAAGATAAATTTAACTTACACAACTTTACTATGTTCACCATACTGATTGTGATGATGTGAGGTATTACCAGCTTTGCCAAGAGAAGCAGGGCAGAGGATGTGTAATATATGTCAGCATAGCTAGCTGGAATTTTGCAAAGTATTATATGTCCTTTGTATATCACACTGATTTGTACAGGTGCTTGTGTTGAAAATGTATTTGTAAAACTGCTTGTGTTAAAAATGTACCAATAGTGGGTCTTGCTGGACAGAAAAGAAATACACCTGTATGTCAGACTGTATTGCAACTGCTGAAATGAGTATATTGTAACAGAAGATACTGGAAGAAAAGAGGTTAATCTCAGTCCACTGAACTTTGTAAAATAGTCTGAAATTAAATTACCTGGTTTAGGCTACAAAGATTGTATCTTACAGTTCTGATTACAGCCAGAGACAAAATGTCTGTAAAAAAAACAGAACTAGAAATCTTACTGTATTGTTCTTAGGGGTGAACTAATTGCTACCCTGGAAGGATGGACATTTTTGAAATGGTATTGTAGCTTCCAGATGCTATAACTCATCTTAGCAAAGCTCTGTGCATGTGTATTATGACACATATGTGCTAGATTCTGGTTCAGTTTCTAGTAAAGGGGGTAGTATGGAAGCCAGAAGTCAGGTGACCAGATGTATGTGATGTAATTCTGTAATCTAGTACTGAAAAGATGTTTTAATACTAGATGAGACAGAAGTCTCACGACAATCTGTTTGTAAAACCTGACAAAGAAGGATCACTCACCCACTTTAACTTGCCTTGCTTTAGTAAGTAATTAAAGAATAGTAATTCTTTAGATCAGTCAGGAAAATATAGTGAGATTAGATAAGTACTGTTTTTCTGGATCTGTGTAAATCTATCCGTGTTATTTTTAATATTTCCTGTGATTGAAACTCTGGTGTTTATTGTAAATAGATATTTAGTAGTTTTGTGTTCTTTTATTATTTATTATTAAACATATTTAAACTTTTCATTGTGGCTGATATTTTAGAAAATATTTTAACCTTTGAGAGTACTTACGTATATTTATTTGGTGACACTGTGGCCACTCCTGAAAGCCTTGTTGCATTGTTCAATCTCTACCATTTGCATTAATATTGTTTACTCAGTATAGTTGGATACCTTTGTAAGAGCCTTAGAGTAGCTGGCTTTGGAGTGTTCTGGTGGCAGTATCTACCTTATAGTCTGGGCGGAAAGGGCTTTGCTGCTAAATCTGTGCCAGCCTTTCCCAGGTGTGTGTGAGTGTGTGAAATTCAAATCTCAGACAGTATGTGTGTGTGTTTGTGTGTGTGTGTGTGTGTGTGTGTGTGTGTGTGTGTGTGTGTGTGTGTCAGCTACTTGGAGCAGGGACACAGAGCTCTGGTTTTACAGAGAGGGTGGTGGAGTATTTGGCTTGGAACACTTGGCTGAAAACTCAATTCTACAGCTCTGGTCAGTGAGGAATCTTATTTGGGGCCTGGTGAGAGAGAGGGAAACCCAGCCCCAGGACAGGAGTGTGTTCCCTGTGTGCTCTTAAGGGAAACTGTACTTGGTACAGAGAGCTACATCTAGAAATAATGTGTGTATCTATCTTTGTTCCAAGTGAACGTCCCTCACCCGTGTCCATGGTGAGGATTGAGACTCCTTGATCACTGGTCCAAAGGAGAGATGTCACACTAATTACTACAGCAGTAGCCTTAGCTATATGGGTAGATTACTGCGGTGGTGGTGCTGCAGTAGCGTTGTCACCTCACAATAAGACGTCCTGTTCAATTCTCAGATAGAGTGTCTTCTGTGTGGAGACATGCGTGTATGGGCGTACCTTCGTTGAAGGTTGTGCGTCAGAGCTGGCAACTCGGCACGTAAAATTCTACTGCCAATCATTAGCGGACCGGAGTTCCACTGTGGTGACCCCTAACCAGGAAAAGCCGAAAGACACAACAACAACAACCTAGCTAACTACATTTGGGAGGTAGAAGAAGAAGAGCCCAGGAACCCCTGGAGAATGATCTGAGCAAAGCTTGATCTGGTCTTAGACGAGGCATCAAGCTTACAGAGCTTTGTAAAATTATGTACAGAGGACCAAATAGCAGCTTCTAGAATACTTCTAGAATCCAACTCTTTCCAAAAAGCCATAGATAAAGCCAAGACCCTGATAGAGTGAAGCTTGACTCTAAATGGAATAGTTTTGCTATGGTAAGTATAACAAAAACTAATAGACTTAGACAACCATTTGGAAGTGGTCTGTTTTGACACAGGTTGTCCTTCTTCTTACCTTCACAAGAAATGAACAATTGATTTGAAGCTCTGAAAGATTAGTTCTGTCAAGAAGGTACCTGAGTTGGCAGTGGACATCCAAGGTATGAAGTACCATTTTTCCCTCAGTTTTTAGTTCCAGGAAAGAAAATGGGGAGTTGAATAGTTTGGCTTAAAGTAAACTCAGATACCACTTTAGGCATAAAAGAAGGATTAGTTCGCAAAGCATCTCTGTTCCTATGGAAAATGAGATAGGATTAGAACACCATAAGATCTTGCAACTAAAATAACCTTCTTGAAGAGCTCAGAGCAATCAGTAGAACTATTTTTCAAGTTAAAAATATCAAGTCAGCAAGATTAGCTGGTTCAAATGGAGCATGTGTTAGATACTGTAACAAAAAATTAAGATCCCAAACAGGGGCCGCTGGTTTTCTTGTAGTCCTCTTATGCAAAATGCCGTTCAAGAACATTTTGACATGAGACTACATTCAAAGAGGAGGATTCATGGTCAGACATGCTGAAATAGCCAATAAATGAACCTTGATAGAGGAATAAGGAACACCATAGAACAGTAATTCACAGAAATATTGTAGAACCAGAAAAAAATTGCCATGAATGGGTGCTGACTCTGTTGCCGCCACCAACTAGAAAACCTTTTCTATTTGTTGATATATGATTTTCAAGTAGCAGGCTTTCTTGTCTCCATTAATACCTGCTGCATGTCCTCAGTAAACAGGTGCCTAAAAGCAATTAAGACCCTATCATCCAGGTAATAAGTTGAAGTTGACTGATATCAAGATGCATCAAACAACCCTAGTCTTGTGGGAGTGGATCCAGTCTGTGAGGAAGCTTGTGGCAGCTGCCTTTGGCTATTTCCAAAATCAGGTAAAACCATGGCTGCCTGGCCCTGAAGGGAGACACCACAATGATCTTAACAGATTCTTTCAGAATCTTCAAAAGAACCCTGGATATTAGTGGAAAGGATGGAAGAGCATCAGGAACATTCCTGTCCAAGGAAAAGAAAAGGCATCTGTCTTCCAGACCTTCTTATATGGAGTCCTGGTACAGAATCTTGCCAATTGACTGCTCAGACAAGATGCAAAGAGGTCGACTTGGGGAACTCCCCACAGATGGATCACATCTTAGAAGACTCCCTAATCCAGTTTCCATTTGTGAGGGTCTGCCCTGGTCCTGCTCAGCTTGTCTGCCACACAGTTTTGCTCTTACGGAATGTAAGATGCCTGAGAGTGAGATTGTGCTGTGAAGTTATATCCCAAGCTAACATGGTTAGTCTGTAAGGGGGTACAACCTGGTTCTCCCTTGCTTGTTGATGTACCACATGACTGTGTTATTGACTGTAACTACATAAAGAGGTCCTGGAGACCAAAGATGGTTCAGAGGGTTGTATGCCTTGATCAGGGCAAACATCTCCTTGATATTTACATGCTTGCATCAGTCCTTGGTATCCCACACCCCTGCACTTTTATCTTTCATGAAACTGCTCCCTAAGCACAGTCCAAAGCATCTATGGTTACTGACTGCTTTGAAGCAGGTAGGGAAAAGGGGAGACTTGGATTTAAGGATATCTCTTGTCTCCACCAAAAGATTTCTGACAAACCTCAGCGCTAGAATTTGAAAACATAAAGGCTGTTGATACTGGGACCAAAGAGATTTCAGATACCACTATATTTTTCTCATGCGGAGTCCTGCCTGGGGTATCATGAGAATCATAGATGCCATGAGACCCAAAATCCTGACGTATTCCCTTCCAGTGACTGAAGTTTGAGTGGAAAACCTTAAAAACATATCTAGATAAAGGGTTTACTATCAAATTTTTGAATGTAACTCCGTCGACTGCACTTTTGTTGAACATGGAAAATCGAAAACGGTAATATCGAACTCCAAAAGCCAACCTAGGAATGGGTTTTAACACGGGTCGAAATAAGTTTTCACTGCTATTGCCGAACTACAAACCTCCCCCTTATCTCGACCCATGTTAAAACCCGTTCCTAGGTTGGCTTTTGGAGTTCAACATTACCGTTTTCGATTTTCCGTGTTCAACAAAAGTGCAGTCGACAGAGTTACATTCGAAAATTTGATAGTAAACCAGATAAAGATCTATTTTTTTCAGGTGGAAGAAAACCTCTTTGAACTGAGGTTTCTGTTTGACATCCCAGGAACACAATCCTATATGAAGTTGTCAAAAAAAGATTTTGGAAAACACTTTTGGAATCCCATGAGTGTAACAGATCTCTCATCCATTAGAGAGATTCCTGACATTCTGAAAATAATAGAAGATAAGCAAGTCATCTAAATATGAAAATTGTGGATATGCTGTAGCTAGCAATGAGCTATAACTGGAGCTAGGCACTTTGTCATTACTATTGGTGCAGTGAATAGTATAAAGGATAAGGCAGAGAACATTATGAAACATCTGAAGTCTGGATGAATAGGGATGTGAATGATAAGCATCTTTTAAGTCTAGTGTTGCCAGGAAACTTGAAAGAAGAAGAAGAAGAGATAACAGACTGTGAAGTGACATCATTTTGAATATGGGTACTATCACAAACAGGTTTAAGAAAGAAAGATCCGGAACTGATCTGTAATAGTTTTCTTTCTTTAGCACTAGAAACATCCTTGAATAAAACCCTTCCCCACCTGGGAAGGGAAAACTAGTTCTACTACTCCTTGGGGCAGCATGTGATGAAGAACTGGTGGAAAGAAAAGTCTGATCTGGAGTATTATGAATGACTCCATGGAAAGGAGGAATTTCTTCCCACTGCCATCTGTAGCCTTGATGAATAATTTTCAAAACCCATTTGTCTGAAACTATCTGCTGCCAAAGAGAAAAATGGAGATTCAGCACTCTGTTTAAAAGAATTTTACAGTCTCGAGACCGTCCATTAAAACACAGCTCTTCTAGCCTTAAAATAACTTTCCTGAAGAGGAAAGTAATAAAACATCAACAAGATTACAAAAATGGCAGTGTTTTTTTCCCTCAAAGGGAACTTATCCGGCCAACAAAGGAAAGTAGAAGCCAACCAATGATTCTCAAAAGCCTCAGAGGAGCATACTCTTTGGCTGCAGTAAAGCTTTGGAGGGCTTTGTACCCAAACTTGTCTTTTAGTCTGCTCAACTCTAGCTGCCTGACAGTTTGGGTGCATGGAAGATGCCCTGAAGCTGACAGACTGTTATAATCTTGGCAGAATACAGCACATGTAGTAGCTAAGGCTACTACAGCAGTGATCAGTGTGATGAACATCAAAACTTCAAAGTATGGGGTACCTGAAAGACCTCAGGGGGGCTTTAACAGGTAATGAAGGTTGGAGAACTGGATTACAGAGTGAAACAGAATGTGCAAGACAGAACTTGAGTTTGGGGTCTACGAAAATTGTTGTATGCTGGTTAAATTAAGTGATATATGAGTCAGTAGCAGCTCATTTAGAAACTGAGGGAATATAGCTCCAGGTATGGGAACAGGATGTTTGATAAATATGGGGTGAACAATTTAATGACAAAGTTGTGCTATCTCAAATACCAAAGTAAAGTAAATAAGAGTGGTCAAATATTCAGCTAACATGGTCTGAGGCAATCTACAGGATATAGCAAAAGGATGTAAGGGCAACTGAAAAGAGCTGCATGGGGAATAAGCAGATCATAAGAAAATAAGTAATTTATCATCCCAATATAAAGATGCATAATACAGAATGAGACCAACTTGGGTTTAAGTTAGTGATGCAGGCAGAGCCCTAGCTAGTATATTAGGCACCCTGTGCAGATCCTCAAAATGGCAACCCCTAAACTCAAACATGATGAGCAAATAAAAAAACAATAAGTCTTCTCAAAGTTGAGGAGAAAAATTTTGCAATTAATGTATCTTACACTGGGTGCTTCAGCTGTGACTGCAAAATGCCGTAACAACATTCATTTATGGAGCTAGCACTGTACCCCCCTCCATTGTCACCTGCTAATCGTATCCCCTAACAACTTACACCTGGGACAACCCCCCCTTTTTGATCCATCCTATAGGAAAGGAACACACTTGGAGAGAATGTGGGGAAAAGGGTGCAGAGCATACACATCTAGGCCCCTGCCCTACAGCTGTTCAGAGAATGTAGCTCCCATTTGATCGTAAGAGTAAATGCTGAAAACAACAACACCAGGTTTGCAAAGCAGCGCACTATAAACCCCTCTTTTGTGTGATTTTAGAAGTAAAATGTCACAGTTGGCATAATGGTTAAGATCTTCGCCCCCCCCCCCATGCACGAGTGGGGGTTGGTATGATGGTTAACTCATTAACACCTATGTGGTGTGGAGCATCACGCCTCTAGCCTCCTACACAAATATTTGCATTCCTCAGCATTTTCTGAAAAATCAACTTAAAAAGAATACAAACAAATGCAAATATTTTGTGAACAATAAAAGTTATTAAAATTGCATAAACAGCATTATCAGTAGAAATAACAGTCAGTGAAATCATAGTATTTCTATAAATATGGTAATATATTATAAAGCACACAAACCCAGAATTACATTTTTTGTTAAACTTTCACAAACAAATTGCCATATCTTTGGAACTGTATGAGCTAGACATATATTGTTAGAACTATTTTGTTAACCAGACATAAGCCTTCAAATGGCGACAAGAAATTCCTTAATGAGTAGATGTTTATTGAGATATATACAGTAGTATGAAATATATGCTTGTCTATAATTTGCACTTGATAATCTCTTAAAATGTGCAAATTGCAGTGCAAACATCAATGACAGTTTTCTTCAACAAAATCTAAGGTTTCATCTGCTTCCATGCAATAGTTTGTAAGTCACTTGTTTTTTTTCTTTTTTTTTTTTTTGAAGTATTAAGTATATTTGGAAATATTACTTATTTTCATAATTACTAATAAACAACTAAAAGCATCTACCGTATAGTGTGGTATAAATGGATTGAAAATGAACTTTTCTGTTTCCCACCATGGCATTTCACACCATGCCTCTCAACAGCACGTAGCCCTCTCAGTTATGAAAATGTGAAAGTAAATATGAACATATGAATAATAACTGGCAAACACTGCTTAATGTCTCTACTGCAGGACATCTAAATTAACAATCTTAGTGTCATTTTGTTAATTACTCTTTACCCTTTCTAATACTGCATATTATTAGCTGGTAAATCACTTAGTTAATGCAGTAAGACCCCAAAAAGGTCTGAATGCCATATGGAGCTATGGGTGCTAACTGAAAGTATACAAAAAAGGCACAAAAGGTTTGAATGAATTAAGGTCTTTAAAGACCTCACAGATACAAGGTACAGGGTTTGATACTAACCTCTGGTTATTGAAAAGGCTAGTAATAGGCTGCAGATTGATAGCCTAGTATTTACTCACCTATGTACTTTTACACCCCTCAAAATAATCTCTACAGCACAATAACATGTGGGACACAGTTGAGATACATGGCTAGGCTTATAAAGACCCCTGTGGTCATTAGCCTAGTATGCATCTATGAACCTATAACTAAATAGGTTACCTAACTAAAGTTATTGTTACCCATCTGGTTTTATGCAGGCCTGTTTCCACTGCACAGAAGTGAAGAATTTTATAATTTACCTTGATTGAAAATTAAATATATTGATGCATCAAGCAAACATCTGTGTGTATGTTTGTGCGGTATCTCTATTATTTGATAAGGTAAGGGGGAGTTTGTTGGCAAGCAAGCTAAAGGCAGTTAAGTAGGATATATGTAGGCAGAGATACATTTATGAGGATGGGTAGATGGCAGAGCTAAGGCTATAAAAAAGCAGACAGAGGCTGCTTTAACCTGAGTTTCAGCTGGACATTCACTCAAACGATCCGTGTTTAAATGTAAAAGCTAGGACGGAAGGGAAGGAAGAACATCAAAGCACCTGTTGCCCCACTAAGGGGAATGCAATAGGGGTCAACTAGGGATTACCAATTTTTCCACTGGAATTTTTCCATGTTTCTGTGTCATCCATTAAAGTCAGGGGTGTTAATACAGGAGAGATGCTGCACTCTAGCTTAACAGAGAAACATGCTACATAGGAAGGATAGAAGACAGGGAAATGTAGCATAGAATTAAAGATAAATGATTTATATTGACTCCATGTGTCAGGGAGATGAAGGCCTGCCTGCAATCCAGGCAACTGGAGTTTTATTAGCAGTCCCAGCACTGCAGGAGCTTATCAGGGAATGGGAGAAGTGAAGGGGCATTTTCTGTCTACCTCTCCCGGGGGGGGGGGTGTAAGGGGGTTGTGTGCATTCGGGGTCATACTGGGCAGTGTGATTTCCCTGGTGGAGACCAGGGAAACCACTGATAATGCTGTAAGGTAGGGGTAGGATTGCTTGGAGGGAACACCCCTTCTGGAAGTGAGGGGACATCCTCTGTGGACAGTCCGTTGCACGGTCCTCCCTAATGCTTTGCTGGGTATGAGCAGTTAGTCTGGGTGAAGAAAATAAGAAAAAAATCCTTAAACCACCTCTGATAGCTGTCTAAATGATGGACAGTCCTGACTACCCCTCACTCCAGTGATGGGAAATGAATAGGCTATTTGGCAGAGGAGGGGCTGATGATCAACAAGCAGCAGGGGCAAAGACTGCAAAAGAAATTACATGGTCTAGAAAGCTGGGACAGAACCTCAGTTAGGTCAGAGAATGAGTCAACAGCTTAGATTCTCCAAAGGTAACCTGCTTTGTGGAACAAGCCAGAGTTGTAAACAGCTCACCATAAAGTCAACCCTTGTGTGCCTCACATATAGTGTATCAAAGATAGAAAGAATGGAAGGTTGCCTAAATGAAAAGAGTGCCAGCCACCTAATTGCATTCCCTCCAAATCTGTTCCATGCTCAAATCATGGATTAAATAATTGACTGATGGACTGAAATTATGAAAATAGCAGATGACCACTTCTGTAATTTAGCCTGTTGAAAACAAACAAATGGCTGTAGTCATTTATGTAAACAGTCATTGTGAGGTGCCTTTATTTTATTTATTTTGTTTATTTATTAATTTGCATTTGTTAACCAGGTAAATGATTCGGTTTGAAAATGACTTTTCAGCCATAACCCTAGCCAATATGCTTAAACAATACATATAACAATAATGTAATGGCTGTAAGATAGAAATGTATCCAAAACCAAAATGTTGTTAGAGAATGATGACAATCGAAAGATATGTGGCAGGACCACAAGATAAATAAGAAGGTAATGCCTCATTCTGTAACAAAAGACATAAAGAGCTCTTGGAAGCAGAATTCCCAAAGTAAACAAGAGGCACAGAGGGTTGCTTATGATGTTAATTCTGGTTTGAAACAAGAACTGCACCGCTTTGTAGAAATGCTCTTTTTTCTTATTTCAGTGGTACAGCAAGCCTTTACTTTCATTTTCTTAGCTAAAATCTATGTCCTTTTTATTTTGTTCAGGAATACTTTTATTAGATCCCTAGCCTTTCTAAAAATATTCTTGAAAAAAACCTCTCATGAGGTATACAGCTTTCTATTACATTTTTCTGTCTCCTTTCAGTTTGTGGACACTTTACACTGGTTGTCAAGCTGCAGCTAGCCTTCTACCATTTAATTATACACATTTCTCTTTAATCTCAAGACAAAAGTGAAATTAGTCAATTCTGCAATCAAGTAAGCCCCATAAGGCCTCTCCCTTTTTGCTCATCTGGGGTCTTTTTCTTGCCCCTTGACCTCTAGCAGGACTGAATGCCTGCAGGGACCTATTAGGGACGTTTTTTGAATTTCTTCGACGTGTCAAGTGGAATTCTGAAACTAAGGCAGCAGCAGTATGATTGCTGTTTTTTCTTGGTCACAGTCTGCACAATTCATTTTCTTCCACTAATGGTATCAATGATCTACAAAATTCTGCACTTTCTTAACAAACAGTGCCTCACAACACACCAAGATGACTACCAGAACATTCCCATTTTATCCTGACATCTACAAGCATTGATAGTGTAGTGGTTATTGTAAAGTCCACTAATTACCTGCCACATGATTTATTTTCTCCTTCCCAAACCTTAAAATGCTACCTTTCATTTTTAACCACAAAAATAATTTAAAATCAGTATCACACCTCACCACCCACAGTTATACACTATAGTCTTAACAGCTCTATGCCTCCAACATCTAAAATACGTAGTTATTATCATTTATCAAACATATGGTCTTTTTCCTTCTTGCCAAGCTCTCCATTTGTATCACTTTCAAAAGCTTTGATCACTTCCCTGGCAAGTGACATAGCTGAGTGGCTCCTTTCACAGCCAGTACTTAAATATACATTTTTAGTGGATAATGGATTTGTTTGAAGATGCCATCTTTGACCTACTGGGCACAGCTTTGTAATATCATCTGCAGTTTTTCCACTTTATCTTGATAATCTAGCTCCCACAGCCCCCTTAAGACCCATTAGTACTCTCTCCTACTCATTGTGACATAATATGTCACTCCATGTGGGTATCCCATTTCCATGAGGAAATATATAATCTTATCTTTTGCAAGCAGTGGGAGGAGAGGATTGGCTACTATAGGGCCATTGTTTAATATCTAATTTGAGATTTTCTGCATGCTATGCACCCAGCCAGTTCTCTGTTCACATGAGATTGGACTACAGTGTATGTCTCTTTTTTTTTTTTTTTTATTATCATGTATCATGATTGCTTTCTTATGTGTCTGATCTGCTTATAGCATTCTTGTGCACAGCAAGGTTCTCCTCCAAACCTCTGGGAACCTGCCTCTCTGCTTCCACCCAGTGACACTTCTGCAGAAATGTTCTGTCACTCCCTTGCCATCACCAAAATGCACAAACTGGGTGTCAATAGTTCACTCTTACTTCTCTTGGTTGGTTCACTCAGCACATGAACCTACTACCTGTAACAGATTCACTGGCATTGCAGCCAGGACTTCATCATTGTGTGTCCAAGAGCTAGCTAATGTCAGCTTAATCTGTTCATATTACAGACAGATGCACTTGCTCATCCTACTATATCAGTCAGCCAACATACAGCTTGAAAGCTTTGCATCCCCATTCTACAGTACATTACCATTCTGTAGAAAATATTTACAAACTAGATGGCAGCTCATTTTTTGCAATGACCCACACTTTCACAGCCTGGCCAGCAGGTGACTTTACTATAGGTTCCTGCACCTTTACCAGTTGTCTCATAGCCTATGTTTAGAGAAATGCACTTTCACATGCCTAGCCCCTGTGCATAACTGTTTCCATTTAAGTTTGGTGGAGAGAAATATACTGTCACAGCCTAGCTAAAAACCTCAGCCTAATATAGAGGCCTATACAAACCCCCTCAAACCCATAATCAGTTGCAGAAAAGAAGCACGCCTTTTCATACTTTAGTCTGCACTCACCCTCATTAGAAAGCCTTCATCATAAATATAATGACAAGCAAGATAAAAGGTTGAAGAGTTTAGCTCTCTGTAGAATTCCTTTACTGTTTTCTGCTGTCCTGTTTAAGCCTTCTGGATATAATTATTGTCCATCTGCATTTATTACAGGTAATTTCCTGGAAAAACAGCTTTACTGGAGTGAATGCTTTCATTTATGATGTAAGGAAGGGGATTTACCACATTATGGATGATATCAATACCTGCAGAAATAGTAGAAAAGATGTTGGGGTATACAGGAAAGAGAATCAGTAGCAGAAGCAGACGTGATCTTTATTTTCTCTGCATCTAAAATAATGTATATGTTGGCTCATGGCACTGAGGCCTGACTGAGACTTGGGTGATACCAGTTCATTTAGAAGACCCTATCCATGAAGAGTTAGCTGGGAAGGGATATGAACAGTGTGGCACTTTTGCCAGCTCCCTTATTCCTGGGGGAAGTGATGTTTTCTGGGCTCAAGGCTAGAGCCCTCAGTGGAAGCTGGAGACTCTAGTCTGAGTACTCTAGTCCTGCATTGTGAATTGTGTAATGACGTAATTGAACATTGGTTGTGGCGTGGGCAGTTGGTGGGGGATAACAAAAAGTTCTCTCTAGCTGTCAGGATTGTACCATACTGAGTCAGCCTGAGCTCTTCCACACCCCTTCTCCCTGTGGGTACACGGATGATTTCCCTGCCTACAGGGTCCTGTCACATGACAAGTAAGCTGGACAGTTGCCAGGAATATGGTAGTGGAAGACCAATTTGGGACTCTGGGATATAGCTAATGACAGATAACTATGGGGGAGCACTAAAATTAATGATATCATGGTAGCTATATGGAGAAGAATAGTTAAAATAATTCAGACGTTGGGGTGGAGAACACCTAACGACTAATGTTAAGACACAAAATGTATATTTGTGAAACCAACAGTTGAGCTGACAGCAAACTTTAAGCTCAGAGATAGGATTTACCAGATTTGCTCATAAAAAGAAAAACAAAAACTCACAGAAAATATAATCAAGTCTAAAATGCTGGAAATCAAAAAGACTGAAAAATATTTTTTCATAACATAAACTGACAAGAAAAAGACTACAAAATACATATGTACATATAATTATACACAGCACTTCCTTGAGGCGTCTTCCAATATATTCCCTGTATAAGGTACAATATCCACATTCTTCATTACTGTAACTCTGAACCTAAATTTTAATTACAAAATCAAAACCTCAGTCCTAATCTCAACCCAAACTCAACTCTAACAAAAAGCCATTAATTTCTGCAAGTACTAAAGCAATAGCATTTTGCTTCATGTAACATTCCATCCATCCATCCATCCACAGCCCCTTTTCTTCATTTTTGCACATGGGGTCAGGATGTCACTTCAACAGTGGCAATCATCTAGAGCCAAGGCTTACATCACCAGGGGGCTAGTCCTGCCACAGTTGTTCTTCCATACAACACACTCACACCAATGGACAATTTAGAGTGTCCAGTCCACCTACTGCATGTCTTTGGGATGTGGTAGGAAAATGGAGCACCTGGAGGAAACTCACACAAACACAGGGAGGACATGCAGACTCCACACAAAAGGCACCCCAGCCAAAAACTGAATCAAGGAACCTCTTGCTGTGAGGTGACAGTGCTATCCACTGTGCCACTGTGCTATCCTGTTCAATGCAATATTCATACAAATGGTATTTTTAGTCAATGCAACATTTGCACAAATAACATTCAAGTGAAAGGATTCAGCCAAACGGCTGCTGACCAAACTGCCTGTGAATAAGTATTCTCTTAAAGATGTCTTCTGATAATGAACAAGCTACACCAGAATAAACTGTTCACCCTAATACAAATATAACAAAGGGGAAAACACAACTATAAATGAAATGCAGAAACTGATGGTACACAAGGGACTACTTGGCCATTAAGTTTACCCATTTCCTTACCTCATGCATAAGTTAAAATTACTGTTAACTACTACCTTACATCTTCCTACAGCCCATTAAAGCTGCTTTACATGTCTGTTGAATTATTTGTTTAATTTTGTAAGCATCCACACTGCTCAAAACCAAAGTCCCATTAATCTCTAGGTTTTCTAGTTCTCTCATGCTTCTGGCATCACAGATCACCTACAGCCCATTATCATCTGACCCCAGGTATAACCCTTCTTCAAAAAGGACCCTCACTTCACAAGAAGCAGAGACTTAATGGCAGTCTGTGCTAGTACCAAAGAACCAGGACCTCAATGGAGTGGTAGCTGGAGACCAGAATCACTGTGGATGGGCTGGTCAGCTTCCCTACTCCAGATGTTGCAATACGTGGTGACACACAACATGCAGAGCATGCATTCCATATGTGATGTCACATTACTTTCCTTTTGTTTCACACTGTTGTATCTTGCTATGTCCCTGATCTCTACAGGAGTCCTAGATGCAGTGCCAAACTTCTCTCCCTGGGATGACAGTGTAGGTTACTAAATGGGTAATGTTTCATTATATCGACCTACATTGATCTTGGTAACAAAACTTAAGAAAGCTATGTGAAGTTATGATCATTGACATCCCAACAGCAACTGTACTGTATTCCTGGAAAAAAGATGCTGCATCGCTTTGCTGAAAAAATGAGTAGCTTCATAAAGGTGACAAATAGTTTTAACTGTGCAATCTTTTCTTATAAATTTAACATGTAGACTTTCTAAGTGTGTTTTTGTGAAAAATGCCCATTGAATTCACCCCCCCCCCCCGTCATGGCAAGCATACCACCAAACTATACTTTCCTTTAAACCTATGTGTAAGAAGGGACTGGTATCCCCCTTCAACCCTTACCAAAAATCCTGTTCTAAAAAGTGAAGAAGGGGTTAAGAGTCATCTGCCCTTACAAACAGAATTATAATTTATTGTTTTTTACTAGCAGTTGAGCATGATTTTTTTTTTCATTAAATCACCATGGTACTACTAGCAATACTAAAAGAAGTTTGTGATTCTAAATAAGAACCTATGCAAACAGTGCTCATTCTAATGGTCAAGCACAAACATTGCTATGGTTATTTTATCTTGTTCATCCCAACCAAAGCTTCTGGCAAAGTAAGAATCAGTTTAGAATTCACATCACCAATATCAGAGAAGGACATCTTACTTCTGCACCAGGGATCAGGACCTGTCTTATGAGCTCCTGAATTCAGATCAGTTTTCTTCCACAACTTCCTCAATAAGATTATTTCATACTCCAATATCTATCTCTATGTAAAACCTTCTTAATATTACTTTTCTTTTATTCTGTCCCTATCATCAACTTTTGCTTCCTTGTTCTTGAATATCACATCTTCTAAACAGGACTACTGTCCTGGACATTATTTCTCCTGAGGTTCTTAAATGTTTCTGTTATGCCTCTGCCACCACTATCCTTTCCTTTTTCAGAATTAGTTGCTCAATCAGCCTTTTTAACCTAGGCCTCCCACATCCATGATGGCCATCAACATATAGTTAAGCTTGGAGTGGCTATGTGACACATGCCTGGCATGGATCCTGCAAGCAACTGAGGACCTTAGTGTGCCATCAGGTGGGGCTACATTTCCAGCATGACATGCAGCACATACCCTGCAAAACACACACCATCCCTGCAAAGACTGAGGTGTTGCTGCCCTGTCCCTCTGTGATAATCCTGCATATTATCTGGATTGTAGACATTATAACAGCTGGTTCTGGGGTGAAAGGTCAGTAACCCTGGCATTGATGGCCACCAACATGTCAGACAGACTGCCCGTTTCATGTACTGTGGAGTAAGACGCAGACGAGGGCTTCATGGAAAGACATACTTTCCTGCACAGACCTGTCAGAGATAACCATCTCTTCACTGGTAATCTGTGTGAGTTCCATAGGCACAGAGGCCAAGCTCACTGACTAGGCAGGGTGTATGGCTTTCACATTCCCAGTGTCCAACACAGACACTGTGTTCCCTGACCATGCCAGCTGCTCATTACCATCATTCGCAGAGTCAGATTCATCTCCAGTATCAGGTAGTGTCATATCAATGGTGGTAGTCAGATGATACATCACTTGTGAAGGTGCCAAATTAAAATACCAAAATAAATAAGACACATTTCCTTTACTTTATTTCCAGTGCAAAAATAATAAGCATGGCAGATGGTGGTAGCATGTAAAAAGATAGACCTTACATAGGTGATCTTGTCGTTTGAAGCTGTAATGTTCCTATGCAACAAAGAAAACTATGTTTAGTGGTATGTACTAAACTACACAGTTCAGCAGCATGCACTTGCTCCAAGCATACTGACACACACCTGGAACATCTCCAACAAAGATTCTAGGAGTATGTTGCACTTCTGCACCAAGGTCCAGCACCTTAGCATAGGATAGTGATGAGTCTGATCCCCAGTACAGACAGACAAGAAACTAGTTCAACTCAGCTAATAGTGGTTCAGCCAAATGGACCCCTACCTTCCCATGCTAGGCATGCAAGCTTTTGACCACTTCTTATCATGTTGATGGCCTAGCATTTGACTGGTTCACAGTTTCTGACTTGGCCACTGACAGGATTTACATCATTCACTGCATCCTGCCAAACATCATTTACCTCCTGGCTCACCATCTGTCAGCGAGTGGTCTGCAGCAAGAGCTCATTGCTAGGCATTATGCATGTAAAAAAGAATAAATTATGTGAATAGACCAATAAGAATAAATGTGATATCCCACAGCATCTGCATACCTATGCTATATTGCTTAGATGTTTGTAAACATGTATTATAGTCAGACATATTGGCCTAACAAATCCAGCGCCACAAATAGTGCAATTGCTTCGCCCAAAACAACAGAAAGTTGTTTAACAGTGGATCCAATATACATGCTATGCCTCAGCTGCATTTCAGGTTACCCAACAAAAGAAATTATATCAGGCAACCCTAAAAGTATTTAGAGTACCTTGACTAAAAATATTATCACGTAAAGGTTATGTTCAACTGTAGTGCTACCACCTTGTGAATGTTTCTTAACCTTGAAACAAAAGATATTTCCTCACACAATGCAAGTACAACATGTACATTGCGATGAATAAGTGACTGAATTTATATTAATCTTATCTTACTGACATTTAACAGAAAGCTGAGCACTCCCGAATACAACAGCAGACCATACTCACCTGTTCTACTCTACACAACAACAGTAGACAACAGTTCAAAACAGTATTGCCTTGCACCTTTAAAGCTGAATTACTTCTTCACAGCAAGTAGCCTGACCATAGTTAACCTCACCATTGCATTAACCTTTCTTAACCCTGGTACTAAACCCAACCACTGCCCATACCATGACAAACCACCAGAACAAATTGCATCTTTAATTCTTACTTTATTGACACCATCACCAATATTACCTCTTCCTTGTCCCATCCTCTCCACAACACCAACACTACCTCACCATCTTCTACTCACCACCCCTCACTATCCACTGATGCTCTCTCAACAAATGGCATACATCTGACTCCTCCACCACTTTTCACACTCTTGCCTATCCCTACCTTCCAGATCAAAAAACTTTTAAAACTAAAGCCCTGCTCCAACCCTGCTGACAATATCTCTGCCATATTCCTCAAACTTGCAGCTGACTCAGTGGTCTACCCAATTAGCATTCTAATTAATAGATCCATACAGGAATCTTTGTCCCTGGCCTCTGGAAAAAGTTATAATATTACCAGTTCATAAAGGCGGTCTCTCAGTCAACATCTCCAACTTCCGACCCATAGCTATACTTTCCCCTATCTCAAAAACTCCACAAAAGTGTGTTCAAAAACAACTTTTAGATTACCTTCAGAAATATAATCTTCTCTCCCCTACTCAGCATGGTTTCCATCCTGGACACAGCACATCCACTGCATTAATCTTATTCTTAGACATTGCGAATAAAGCATGAGAGTCTGGAAACATTGTATCAGCCCTTTTTCTGGACTTATCAAAAGCATTTGTTGCTATCTCTCACTCCATCCTCCTCTCCCAGCTTTCTAGCATTGCCCTATCTACTCAGTCTCTTAACTGGTTCAAAAGCTACCTCACTAATAGAGAGCATGCTGTTAAATGGCAGAACTCCATTTCCCCATACATTCATGCCAAGGTTCAATTTAAGGCCCTCTTCTGTTTAACATTTTTATTAATAATCTCCACCAAGCTATTCAGCAGGCCACCCTAGTTCAGTATGCAGATGACTCCACAATAGTCTGCTATACCCACAACTGAAACACACTAAAGCAAATCACCCAAGCTATATTTACCACAGTAGAAACCTGGCTTCACAAAAAACACCTCTCCCTAAATCCTAAAAAAAAAAACTTATGATCTTCACTCCCAAGAGAAATTTACCCCTTAATATAGCTGACTTCGAAATTCTGTCCCTTAACTCGACCAAAATTGAGTTTGTTACCCATACTAATCTATTAGGGGTAATTATTGACAAAAATCTTAAATTTGATCACCACATTCAAAATAACATAAACAAAACCCACAAAAAACTGGGGCTAATTTAGAGACATAATAAATTCCTCTCCCTCCCCCCTAAACAAGCATTAGCTCTATCATATCTTCTACCATCGCTAACGTATGGTGCTCCCTTATTAACTAATCTGCAGTCTTCTTTAATGACTAATTTAGAAACATGCTATAATAAGCTTGCTAAATCTGCTACAAATAGTCACCACTCTGCTCATCATTGTATTGCTCTAAAGCAACTACAATGGCTTGAATTCCCCCATTACCTTCTCCTCCTCCAGCTCATAGCCTCTCATAAACTTATATATAAACCTCAGGACTGTTGAGCACTCAGCTCCCTCTTCACCCTGTACACTCCAGCTCATGTCCTATGTTTTGAACACTAATACCTTCTCCAATTACATAAACCCAAACTACCAACAGGTCAACTCTTATATTCTTGGACTATTTCCAAAATATGGAATAATCTTCCAGCATCTATTTGCCTTCAACCAAGACCTTCTAACTTCAAAAGTGCACTGCATAGTCACTTCTCTTCCATGTGGATTTGTAACTGCTCAATTCCCTCCTCAGCCATTACCTAAACTCAATCTATCCAGCTTTTTTTCACTCACAATTTCCTTACTTACTTTTAAACTTCCAAATGAATGCTTCATCTAACATTCCCTTTGCTCATCACTTAACTCCCTCCTCTTCCTCCCACCCTTCTCTCACTAGCATCCACTCTCTCTCTACTTTTCCAAACTAACTTCTTCCTCTTTCCCCCAACTCTCTCTCACTAGTTTCCATTCTCCCTCTACTTTACCAAGCAACCTTCTCCTGTATTCCATGATTGACCTTTAACTTTTACTAAACCCCACACACCTTCTTCTCTGACTTCCTCTCTTCTCTTTTCCTTCCTCTATGCCAACATAAACGCTTACCCTCATGTCTTAACACTAATCTTTACTTCCATGTTTCCATTTCTTGATCAAATAAAGATTCAGTTGATATACTCCTTTACTTCTGAGTATAATAGCTTGTTATTCTCTATGCCAAACATCACTCTATTATGATTTGTATGACATACTAGTTTTTTTATTGAATCATACTTTACAATATATAATTTTTCTTTTTTGTTTTTCCAGTAAATTTATGTATCCTCTGCAATTTTATGTACTACTTTTTAAGATACTTTTTTATATAAATTATCTTTTAATTTTGTTTTGTATTCTATGTATGTACCTTGAAGCTTTTCTCCCTATCCTCCACTGAAAATGGGCTACCCTGCTCACTGGACTTTCAAACAAATGTAAATAAATAAAATAAATAAATTAGTACACCAGCCTTGATTGCACTTCTAACTGTAGCAGTAGGTTTAAAATATTTCCACTGCATTCAAAAGTCACATTACTTGGACATTTAAACAAGTCAGACCTTCTGGAGAATGACAAGCAGTCAGACATTAGGGAAAGTCATACTTCACAAGTCTGAAACATTGCTTCCTTCCTTTCTTCCTTCTCAAAATTTTTTTTTGCAACTGTAACAAATTTCCTCAGTGTTGTTGCATAATGAGGCTCTCTGTAGTTGCTGGGATTTATATCACACAGATCCGAGCATCTTAGAGTGGTAACTATGCAAATGAGAGCCTAAATCATGAATGCTGAAGTTAAGTAAAACTTGCAGTAGTGTATTTTAGTCTTCTGTAAAGTACAAACTTGCAGTTTTAAAAGTATTGTATTTTAATTTTTTTCTGTTTCCTAATTGAACAGTGTGCTGTGTGTCTCTCTGCAGTTAGTTGCCCAGCCACCCTCCCTGTTCCTGTGCTGGTGTTAGTGTTGGTGGCTCTGGAATTGCCCCCCCTCCTGTAAGTCTGTATTAGAACACTCCTCCTGGTCCATCTCATTTGCTCACTTAACCGAGTACAGTGAGATCATATTCTGAATCTAGTGTTCACTCAACTTAATACAGAGAGAAGATTTGAGAAGGCAACCCACTTAGGTTCTTCCTTCCTCTCTCCTTGCACTTAAAAAATTATTGCACTTTATTCATCTGTTTTTACTGTATTTGTGTTTGCTCCTACTTTATTTTGCTTTTTTTAAAAATACTCAATTTTATTTATTCTGCTGCATTTATTACTGCTTGGTAGTAGCTTGATTAAATTGTAACTGTTATTCTAAGTCTTTTGGTTTAAGCACTTAGGCTTCATACTGGTTGCTTTACATTAAGAAGGTTTGTGGTATGCACTGTTATGGCAGGACAGGTAGCTTACATCCCTCTAAGCTGGGAATTGCTGATTGAAGGCCCAGTGTCTACTATTCTAAAAGTGTATTAGTTCTGGCTTAAGCACTTGGGTTTCAGGCCAGTTATTCTACATTAAGAGGGTTGTGGCCTGTACTCTTGTGGGAGGAGAGGCTGGATTCTGCCCTTCTGAGCTGAGACTTTCTGGTCACAGGCTTCTTGTGACTGCTTATTTGAACTGTTTCTTTCTGAAATTGGTGTGCCTTGTTGCTGTAGCATAGACCAGATTTAGGCCTGCTGAATCTAGCTTTGTTTGTATAACTTGAGCACTGATCCAGGCCATATTTTTTTGGAGAAGGTTCCCCTGCACCCTAGTAGCAGGAGTGTGCAGCTGGAGCTTGCCTGATTGAAGACTGCTGGAGCAAGGCTGAATTTTGAGCTTTTTTCTGGTTAATTGGGTAACTTGTTTAAAACAGTTTGTTCGTTTTCTATTGTTTTTATATATATATATATATATATATATATATATATATATATATATATATAAATATATATAAATTGCACTTTATTCATCTGCTTTTACTGTATTTGTGTTTCATCCTACTTTATTACTAGGGGCATTAGACTACGACTCTGATCTGCGATATATAACAATAAGTATCTTTTTCTGTACATTTAAAGTGTTTTTTTGATTGTATCTGCTATATTTTCTGAAAAATATATATATACTTGTTTCCTGTCTTTCTAAGCTAGTATTGTCCAGTTTTCAGGTCAGTGCTGAATTCAGGGCTGTGTTACAAATCTCTGTGTTTGCCCATACCTTACTTGGATAGAAGGAAGTTTCTCTGTTCATCTGTGAGAGAGGGGAGCTTTGAGCAGCCTATCTATCCCTGGAGAAGAGGTTTCAGCCCAGAAATTAGTAGTTTGTTGGCCATTTTGGGCTAATTTCTATCTCTTGCATTTCTCTGCTATATATATATATATATATATATATATATATATATATATACCACATTTGCCCAGTTTTGCTCGCTGGGCAGTGGCGGTTAGCTAGGGTAAAACTATTCCCGGCTCCACAAAGTCTCCTCTTCAGTTTTTCCTTTGGAACTAGACAAACTTTCAACTTAAGCACTCAAGCCATTCATTTCTCAGCCCGGCACTTGCTCAAAACTTAAAGCAAGCACTTATAAACCCTAGCACTAGACCCTCCTGTACTGTACAGAAGGACAAGGCTCTCTATTCGACCTTACCAGCCATTCAGTAAAACAGTTCACTGTACCTATCCAGGCATGTCCAAAGGGCAGTTTCAGATGTACTCTCCAGTCCAGCTGGTGAATCTGGGCATTTTGAGGAAATGTTACAACTGCCTCATGTACACAGACAACTCTCTCCCCCTACCACCAAACACTAATACATGCGAGAGATGCAATTATACAGCCAAACTGGAGGTTAAGCTCTCTCAACCCAAGACTGGATCAGGCAGTCAAGAGGAGAAGGGAAATACTTGCATCACACCACCAGTCAGACATAGACCCATTAAATCAGCACTGGCAAAAAATACACATAAATACATGAAAACATGCTCGGAGGCTCTAAATAAAAACCTGCAAAAGCAACAGAGACCTCCAAAGCAAACAACCAAGCAACCTCCACCCCCCAACACAAACCATGAAACACATACATCACAAAACCAGCATGCCATGCAATCACAGCCCTTATGGCAAAATACCATACCCAACATACTAGTAATAGGTGACTCAATAGTCAGGTACACTGACGTCCCATTCACTAGGCTGAATAAGGAGAAGGTTACTGTTAGCTGCCTGTCGGGTGCCAGGATCCGCCACATAACACAAGCACTCAGGTTACTCCAGAACAAGTACAAATACGACTCTGTCATTGTCCATGTTGGTGTGAATAACCTGAGCCGTACCTCCCTGGACTACATGAAAAGAGACATGGAAGAGCTCTCTGATCACGTAGCACAGGCCGGTATGACAATGACCCTGAGTAGCATCCTGCCTTCACCAAGAATGATACCATGGTATAAAGAAAAAATTCTCAATTTCAACAATTGGTTAAGTTTCTGGTGTCATTCAAAGGGGATCCTGTGTCTGTCCACCTGAAATGACATGCTCGACAAGCCATGTTCTTCGCTAGAGATGGCTTGCACCTGTCACCCTTAGGCTTTTGAATACTGGCCAAAGCTCTTGCCCCTCCATAGTGCCTTTTTTATGCAAGGCTCAAAAGACAAACCCACGGCCGTAAATAGCACAAGTAACAAACAACTGAGGGTAATGCTACTCAATGCCAGAAGTCTAAACCCCAAAATGCAAGCACTCGAGGCACTCCTCAGTATGGAGAAAGTCAATATATGTGCAGCAACAGAAACCTGGTTTAAGGCTCCAGAGAGCACCCCAGCACTACCAGGTTACAATTCATACCATACATTTTGGCCACAGAACCCAAACCGAAATACAAAAGGTGGGGGCGTATCCATATTCATCAAGGATACCCACACCTCCAGGTTAGTGGCATATCACGATGCTTCAGAGATCATCCACATGCAACAAACAAAGGGGCAAAACTGCAATTCAAATTGTAGCTTGCTACAGATCACCCACCAGGTCCCAGGACCCCCATTCTGCCTTTCTGTAAATACTGGGAAACATAAAGGTCCTACCAAACACCCTAATATTGGGTGATTTCAATTACCCAAACATTAACTGGGAGAACTAGTCAAGTAGTAACTCCCTTGCCCAAGATTTCCTAGAATTTATAAACTCAAATGCCCTGGTTCAACTGGTCAAAACTCTCGCCAGAGGTGGCAACATATTGGACCTGGTCATTACCAACATGGACGACTGGTGTTCCACACCAGAGGTCAACCCCTTGCTGGTTAGATCTGACCATAAACAAATCACTTTGGATATCCACATTCCGCCCCCACCCCGGACAAGGAAACCACCATGAAAAACTTTTCAAAAGCAAACTTCACGTTACTTAAGACCAAGGTGGAAAGTTTCAAAGCCCCCATGCTGAAGGATAACACTGTCAAAGCTGCAAAATTCTTTACTAGTGCATTCTACAGGCAACTACAAGAATGCATGGATTGTGTCATTCCAAGCAAAACCAAGACTCACTCCTCTAAGAAAAGGAAACCAGTCTGGTGGACTCCTGCCATAAACAAGCTATACAATAGAAGGAGGAAACTAGTACAGAAAAGAGTAAAATCCCAAAAAGGGAAGACATCCCTGATCAGTATCAAACTACGATCCCTCATAAAATCATCCAAGGTGAGCTTTGAAAGAAAAATTGCCAAGGACTCCAAGGATAACCACAAGGCATTCTTTAGCTATGTCAAGAATCTAAGTGGTCAATGCTCAGATCTGCTCAAGTTAGTGCAGAATGGCACAAAATACATTGAACCGACCGATATCGCCAACATCCTGGCAGACAGGTTCAGCGCAAACTTCACCCCCCTCTCACCCCCAAAAGGGCCCATAACCATATCAGAAGAATGTAGAGTACCTGAAATCACAGACACTCAAGTTAAAACAGCCCTCTCCAAAGCCAAAAACACAGCATCAATGGGACCGGATAGTGTCCCAGGCTGCGTCCTACATGAGCTCAAAAATAAACTAACCCCTCAGCTAAACACACTGTTCAAACTCAGCCTCTCCACAGGCTACTTACCTGAAGATTGGTGCACAGAAATGTTTATTCCACTCCACAAAGGTGGAGCCACAACAGACCCTGTGAACTATCACCCTATAAACCTGACTAGCTTGGTCTGCAAGGCTGTGGAGCGCATCATCATGGAACTCATTAACAGAGACATTGGGAACCTCCAAACACTGGACCCTACCCAGTTCGGCTTTGTTAAGGGCAGATTATGCCTTCTAAGCCTGGTGGACTTCTTTGAGACAGTTACCAAGGCTATAGATGAGGGAAAGGTGGTACACGCAGCCTACCTAGACCTTGCTATGGCCTTCAACACCATTCCCCATTCTGGTATTATAGACAAGCTCACAAGCCTGAACATAAACCCCTACATTACAAGATGGGTTGCCAACTGGCTCAAGGACAGAATCCACATGGTGAGAGTTGCGGGAGCTAGGTCCGACTCTAAACTGGTTACAAGTGGCATTCCCCAGGGCTCAGTCCTAGGACCCCTCCTGTTTGGCATATACTTCTCAGAGGTACAGGCAAGCACAGGAGGACTATGGCTGACCAAGTTCGCAGATGACTGCAAACTAGGGGCTATAATTGACTCTCCAGCTGACACAGACATCCTCCAAAAGGGTCTCACTGAGACGGATACATGGTGTCAAAATCATGGCCTCGAGCTAAATGCCAAAAAGCGCATAGTCATCCTCTTTGGAAAAAACAAAGTACCCACAAACTACCACATAGATGGTAGCCCCCTAAATATGGAAGACATAATAAGGGATCTGGGGACCCAAGTAGATAGTAATCTCACCTTTGATAATCATATTGCCAAAGTGGTTAGAAACTCCTTCTACGTAGCCCACCTAATCACAAAAGGGTTCACATCCAGATCAAAAGAGGTCATTGTGCCCCTCTACACATCACTCATCAGACCCATCATAGAGTACAACGCCCCATTTGGGATGTACCTTACAAGATACCTGCAACAGCTGGAAAAAACACAGAAGTACCTCAGCAAGAGGATCACTGGCCTCAAACAGCTTCCCTATGCGGCTTGACTGAAGAAACTCCAGCTGTACTCGGTTGCATACTGCCTACTCATAGGTGATCTCTGCCTGACATACAAGGCCATGTCCAACCCAGAATTGAGGGACATGCTCCACCTAAAGAAAACCTTATCCCCTCGAGCCACACGCTCTAGGGATCTAAACATCACCACAACAATAAATAGGAAGTGCTGGAGGTATAGATTCTTGTCGCAGAGACTTTTCATGCTATGGAACAAGATTACAGTCTACATTATGCAGAGCTCCTCACTAATACTCTTCAAAAGAAACCTTGACGAGTGGATGGGAAACAGAAATTTTACCCCGGGGATCACTTTAGTGGCTCTGCTGGACAGAGGCACAGGGAACTAATCTAAGGGGGTGGCAAAAGTCAACACATTCTGGCTAGGCTTATAAATGCCTTCAGGCAGATAGCCTTGCACCTACCTATGAACCTATGTGTCTGAATCAATCTTTTGACACATTGTAGCTCTGACTATATTTGTGTCAGGAGGCTCTCTCAGTCTTCTGAGCCCATAAGATTACTTGCAGAGCATACTAAAAATTTATGGGCAGGTATAAGATGAAACAAGTATGTTCTGCAAAATTTTCGGCCAATGGAAGTGCTAAAGAGCAATTGATTGGAAGGTAAACTTCATGTACAGAGTGCATGCATGCTGTGCCACTTTTCACACCTTTATGCCACTTTGGCAGGCAGAATTACTGGTGCTCTCTTTTTCTCACCCGCCAGACGTTGTCCTAGTAAGATGCTTTATGTTCCATGGAACTGGTTTAACAGGAAACAGGAGTGACTTTGAGATGCTGTAATTATTCTTTGGAATGAAATCTAAAACATGGCCATGGCTTCTAATGACATTATGTGCAGCAGAGTGCCCTGGTGGAACAGTCAGGAATCTGAAATATTCCTTTATTTACTGCATAGGGATCACCTAAGATATGCTTGGGATATCTGTGAGGGTCCCCAGTATAAGGTGGGTGCCTGGCACTCTCTTGACAGTGCTGTCAACAATGCCACTGGCATACCTCATATTGTTGAGCAGTATGGACACAGGCACCACAACAATAACCTACAGAGGCACCACCTTGATCTTCTGATCCAGTAAGAGGAACAGCTCAGAGTAAGGAGACCTGAGATGTACTGTACGTATCTCTAAAGTTGTTCTAGATGCTTAGTTTCCTGAGTAATAAACTGAAGGCATGCACCTAAATTCTTACATTTTCTCCACAGCTCAGAAACCTTTCATGAAAAATAGCCTCTTATTCCTGAGGAGGATGGAGGGTCTCTCCCCAGGTGCCGGTGGGGGGTATGCTTTTATTTAAATGTTCTTGCTTCAGAAGTATTTTTAATATGTTACTTCTGTGACAGCTTCTTGCATTTCTGCAAATTTAACTGTGGGAAATGTTGTTGAGTATAAATGTGTAGGTACTAGTACTGGCAGTTATATGGTTTCCTGAGCATGGCTTATCAGTTAATCAAGCAGACTGTGTGTAATTATTCCAGTTTTTGGCTTAAACATATATGCTAGAGGTACAATACAGAAATGCAGTAGGTCATACTGGCAAAATTAAGTTCAAGCACTTTGTAAATACAGTAACAGTGTTACACCTGCCACTAATAGGCTCTGGAGGTAGTACACCCTCAAAACATTTTACCGAAACCACCCTGTTAGGATAGCACATGACAGCATAGCACCCTTGTTAGGCTAGCACATCACAGCATAGCACCCTTGTTAGGATAGCACATCACAGAGTAGCACCTTTGTAAGGTTAGCACATCACAGCATTTGTTAGGATAGGACATCACAGCGTAGCACCCTTATTAGGACAGCATATCACAGTGTTGCACCCTTGTTAGGACAGTTCATCACACAGCAGCACCCTTGTTAGGACAGCATATCACACAGCAGCACCTTTGTTAGTATTGCCCATCACAGCATAGCAGCTTTGTTAGGATAGCATATCACAGCATAGCACCCTTGTAAAGATAATACATCACAGCATAGCACCCTTGTTAGGATAGCATATCACAGCGTAGAACCATTGTAAGTCTTGCACATCACAGCATAGCACCTTTGTTAGGATAGCACATCAGAACAGCGCACCCTTGTTAGGATAGCACATCACAGTGTAGCACTTTTTTTTTTTTAGAACACCTTTACTGAATTATCACTTGTGATATAGGCAAATTTACATTTATACAAAAGTGATTAAACTCTATTAACAAATTAATATTAATAAACATTATACTTCACATATATTGCTATATATCATATAATCATAGGAATCATAGATAGACTCACTAAACTAGGCATAAACCCCTATGTCATAAAATGGGTTGCCAACTGGCTCACTGATAGAACCCACACTGTGAAAGTAGCGGACACCAAATCTGACTACCGACCAGTTACAAGTGGTGTTCCACAGGGATCGGTCCTAGGTCCTCTCCTGTTTGGCATCTGCTTCTCCGAAGTTCAAGTCAACACAAAGGGACTCTGGCTGACCAAGTTCGCAGATGATTGCAAACTGGGAGCCATTATTGATTTTCCAACTGATGTAGACATTCTACAAAAAGGCCCTACTGACACCAATGACTGATGCCAGAACCATGGCCTTAAGCTCAATGCCAAAAAGTGCATTGTCATTCCCTTTAGGAAAAAGTTCGGTGTTCATGAATTGCCATATAGGCAATAGTCCACTAAACACTGAAGGTGTGATAAGAGACCTGGTGACACATGTTGACAGCAACCTCTCCTTTGATAACGATATTGCCACTGTAGTCAGAAAGTCCTTTTACGTGGCACATCTCATTACAAAAGGTTTCCCACCCAGGAAGAAAGAGGTCATAATCCCTCTCTACTCGTCCATCATTAGGCCTATTATAGAATACAATGGCCCCTTTGTTATGTACCTCACTAGACACCTACAACAACTGGAAAGGGCACAAAAATACCTCATTAAGAGGATCTTAGGCCTTAGACACATGCCCTATACGGACAGACTCAAAAAACTCTAGCTATACTCTGTCTCTTATCGCCTACTTAGAGGCGATCTCTGCTTGACCTACAAAGTCATGTCTGACCCAGAGCTGCTAGATATGGTACACCTAAAGAAATCCCAATCCCTCTGTGGCACATGCTCCAGGGACCTAAACCTCATTACCACAATAAATAGAACATGCTGGAGGGACAGGTTCCTAACCTACAGACTTCCCATACTCTAAAACAAACTTCCCATTCACATCAAACAGAGCACTTCACTGGCCCCCAGTTTTAAGAGAAATCTTGATGAGTGGGTGGGCAATAGGAAGTTCAGCCCAGGGATCACTTCAGGGGCACTGGGAACTAACTTTGGGCGGCATGATGCCAGGGAATCTTCTTGGACTAGGCTTATATAGGCTCAAGGGCCGTTAGCCTAGTACACACCTATGAACCTATAACCTAAGCAACATCACATAAATTATGCAATTCCTGCTCCTTTTTTAAACAAGAAACATATTTATTAAACCATCACTTACAACATAAGCAAGCATACATTTGCATAAATGAAAACAAACCGCATCAACACAATCCTAGTTGCAAGCATTTTACATCACAAACCATACTGACATATTGCCAGTTGCAAACATTATACATCAATTATAATCTACCCAATCATTTTCAGTCAAATATTATATAGGTCAATTAAGTCCTGCCTTCTTTTAAACCTCACTCCTCCCCTGTATGTATTATTCCACAATTTCCATTTTTTCCTATGTAGTTTGTCCCTACCCTTTTCTAAAGATTTCAATACCAGTTGTTTTATCTCTGTTACTATATTTACTACTTCTAATATAGCTGGTTTAGATTATGATTTCCATTTTCTAGCAATTGCTTTTTGGCAGCCACCATAATTAGAAACAGCAAGGCCTTAACATGTCTAGGCAATTCTGAATCTGTATCACAGTTCAGAACAAAACATCTCCCTTGTCACACCAATCTGCCCACCCAGCATCTCTGACAGTGCATCCTGCATGGAATCCTTAAAGTCTGCCAATCTTGAGCGTAGCATCCTTGTTAGGATAGCATATCACAGCATAGCACCCTTTAGATGTCAGACAGTTGTGCTGTTTCTCAGGGTTTTTGCTACTATATTTGCAGTTTTATCATGTTATTACTCATAAAGTTATTATATAGTTCATACATTAATTTACTGTAATTTCTCCCTCTCTCTCCCCCCTCCCTTCCTTTGTTGCTATCCTATCTCTTTAATTTCTTTTGTTATACTAATGTTATTTATCTCCCTTTATTTTGCAATTATGCACAGCACTGCTATGGTAGTGGCTAGACCTAGTTCTACCATCTCACAGTGAGCCCAGCCAGCCCCTGAATCTGCCTTAGAAACAGCTAGGATTGCCTCTCCAGTATCTTCACTGGGGGGGGGGGGGTGATCTGTCAACTTCCCTCCCCTGCCCCAGGTGGTGCTTCACCAGATGGGAGCACAGTTGTTCTTGCTGGTGATTCTGGCAGGGGTGGTGAGTACATCACCTGCAGGGAGCTGGCGGACCCAAGGATGGATGCCTGCATAAGCCACCTGGAAAGACTTGTCTTGCAACTACTAATTCTGGCTTTGATGCTAGCATCCCTCTGTCTCTGTATTTTGCTTCCATTTGGTTACCAATCTCTGAACCCAAATAAATAAACCCAAACCCTGAGAACAATGCTTCCTATGCAGAATCGTTCACAGAAGCCTTTATAATCATATTAACAGCTGCACAGAGACAGCTGTACCTATCTGGAACAAGCACATGATGAACCAAAAAAATAAACCATCCTGAGGAATCTCATCATCAATAGGCTGCATAACATAAGGAAGAAGTTCATGGCAAAAATTAGAAGAAGCAATGCCCATAAAGGTAATAATTTCTTCAGCAATCTACCAAAAAACTTAGGGTGGGGACTAATCAAGTCTACCAAAGCCATATTTGAGGTAAAAATAGCCTCCTTGGCTGAGAATAATCACAAAACGTTCTTCAGCTATATCCCAACCTCAAAGGCAATACAAAACAGTGCACCAAATTAATTGTATATGGAACCACCTATACTGAGTCAGAAGATATAGAAAATCTACTGGCCAACAAATTTAGCTCTAATTTTAGTCCCCCCACCCCCACTCATGTCCTTCAGGAAACTCCCAGAACCATAATTCCTCTAAATATAATTAGGAAAAAGGTCCTCAAGGCACTCTCCAGGGCCAAGACCACTGTATTGATGGACTCCAATAACATCCTGGGATGCCTCCTTAATATCCAGAAATATGACCAATCAGGCACTAATATAATCACCATTTAACAACAGCTTCCAAACCATCTTCATGACAAATGAATGAAAGACTGCAACGGTTGTCTTGCTGAACAAAGGTGGACCATCCACAGACGCAGGGACTTGTCAATCCATAAGCCTCACTAGTCTAATGTGTAAAGCTATGGCAATAATAATCATGGATATGTTAAAGGAAGAAATAGGAAACCTTCAAAACACTGGATTCAACTCAGTTTGGGTTCATCAAGGGCAGGTCATGCCTGCTCAACCTGGTAGACTTCTTTGAGAAGGTCATCAAATCAATGGATGAATGCAAAATAGTGCATACTGCCTATATCTAATCTCCATCCATTAAAAAAATATTTTTGAAACACTTTTGTATAAGCAGATCTTTGACCATACAAACAGCTATGACCCCCTATGTGACCAGAAGCATTGATTTCACACTGCCTTTGGTATATTAACAGCATTCTGTACAGCTACAAATATCATTTACAACAGTATGAATGACGGTCTTCTCATCACTGGTCTTTTTGTGGATGTGATATAGGTGTTTGAGACTGTTAACCACACCTTACTCCTCAGCAAACTTAACAGGTTCTGGTTCAGTGAACATTTTAAGGGCTACAGAAATAACCTCCTTTCAGACATCGGAACTTTTAATAAAGGTGTATCCCAAGAATCTGTTTTACATCATTTGCTATTCTCCTTTTTATAAATTATTTAACACATGACATCCCTCGCTCTATTGCTAAATTACAAGAAAACAGTACCAGAACTTCAGCAATCAACACAAAACTGCCTATATCTAATCTCCATCCATTAAAAAAAAATTTTGAAACACTTTTGTATAAGCAGATCTTTGACCATACAAACAGCTATGACCCCCTATGTGACCAGAAGCATTGATTTCACACTGCCTTTGGTATATTAACAGCATTCTGTACAGCTACAAATATCATTTACAACAGTATGAATGACGATCTTCTCACCACTGGTCTTTTTGTGGATGTGATATGAGTGTTTGTGACTGTTAACCACACCTTACTCCTCAGCAAACTTAACAGGCTCTGGTTCAGTGAGCATTTAAGGGCTACAGAAATAACTTCCTTTCAGACATCGGAACTTTTAATATAGGTGTATCCCAAGAATCTGTTTTACATCATTTGCTATTCTCCTTTTTATGAATTATTTAACACATGATGTCCCTCGCCCTATTGCTAAATTACAAGAAAACGGTACCAGAACTTCAGCAATCAACACAAAACTATCAAAATTTGTAATTGGGACAATTACCAACAGACTAACAACTAATTGTGAAAATTCAGTATAATGGTATCTGCTATCCCGTAAAATCTAAAAAAATCACTATCCCATCATAGCAAGGGATAACTTCAATATCCCAATTCCTAATCTAGCAAGGGAAAAATATCTTGGAAACCTACAGATCTATTTCTCTGCTTTATACAACATACAGACAGAATAGTAAGCAAAACACTCAATCAAGTAAAACCACATTACAAAATCTTTCTTCTTACCTCAAGTGCCTGCAATGTATTTGCTAGAAATGTTCTCAGTCCAAAGACTGGCTGTCCTATCCTTCTTTTTATTTTTGATTCCAGTGAAAAAACTCCAACATTACATGTACTGGAGAAGATGTTATGTCACTTTGTACTCCTGGCTGACAGCATCTGACCTACTGTATACTCTGTGTGTTATTTCTGCATCTCATATCTCTTCCATCATGTGTATTCCTCCCTACAGTTTTATCCTTCTTGCCTCTTCTGAGAAATATGTTTTTGCAGCAGAACAAGACAATTAAAGTAGCTAGTCTGCCCTTTAGGTGAATTTAGGAGAATTTAACATTATGCCTCGGCTCGACCCCCTCTTCTCCTCCCTCGTTCCCTATCTGTTTCATGTTTCCTTGAATGCCTCCAAGAATTCCATTTCCATCACCCATTGTATTATCTAATTATATAGAAACAATACCTTCTCTAAGAAGAAAAACTACATCTAGAAAGCTGATGCTTGTGTAACCCCTCCCCCCCTTCCCATGTTTCTCACACAGGGTGACTTCTTCAGATCTCCAAGCCATGCTCTTATGTCACTCCTGACCTTTCTGCCCTAAAAATGCCATATCCTTTCATATTCATCTTATACATACTATGAATATGAAAGGATATGGCATAATGTTATATTCTCCTAAATTCACCTAAAGGGCACACTAGCTACATTAATTGTAGCAGTCAGCTATCGTTTTTCCCTGTATAGCTTTCAAACCCTCAAGGTGTGGCCTGTCCAGAGTTACTGCTGCATGACTAAGTGAAAGGTCTTAATGAATTCTTGGCATAATACATCTGTCAGTATTTTAGTATCAAGTTCTTCTCTGACCAGTTATAAAATTGGATCTGGTTCAGCTGAAAGCTCCTTTTGGCCATTAACCTTTGTTGGTTGTTGTTTTGGGGCTTGCAGTACTCTTGGAAAGCAACCAACCATTTACTCAGGAGTTTATCCATAAATTTCCAGTTTCACTGCTTTTAAGCTAACTGTTCTGTAGTACCTTGATTTTTTCCTACAAATGCATGTCATTTAAGAAAAATAACTAAAAATTCACTTTCATTAAATCAAAATTTTAGGTCCTCCCAAAAAAAAAAACAGACTAAAAGTGTTTTTATTTTTTCAGTGAAGCAAGCCCCCCTCCCCCTTGTACAACCTTAAACATACCAACTCCACAGCTACAAAACTGTGGGGAAAGGGAAAACACCTAAAAAAATCCCTAACCACATTTGCAGACATCAGCTACAATAAAAATAAATTCAAACAAAAACTACAACTAAAATTAGCAAATCTATAAGAAACTACATATTTTGTACAAAATAAAACAATAAAACACCAGAAAAAAGTGACAAAAAGTATATATATATATATATATATATATATATATATATATATATATATATAATATGGATTCACTTCATAACACTGAACACTCAAAACACTGAAACCAAAACACTGAAAACACATATCATACATATACTGAGTTTAAACAACATAAATCATAGCACTTTCCACCAAATGCTACTTAAATATATCAACTCCAAGATTGCCCTTAGTGTAGTGAAGTGCAATCTTGGAGTTGATATATATAAGTAGCAGGGGATATAGGGGGCACAGCCCCTTACA